>NC_090654.1:280326601-280536601 GCF_040937935.1 Hyperolius riggenbachi
AAAAAAAAAAAAAAAAAATTTCCAGCTTCCAGGATGCGGGTGACAGGTGAGTGGTTAGGGAGGAACCGCTGTGGGAGCAGTGTCAGCACTGGGCAGTCCTGCTGGTGACAATCTACGATTACGTCTGACTGACCGAAGCCTCCCACCTGAATGCCAAGTTATGCAATTCCTGCTAGATTTGGTACAGCAGGCAAAGGGTGTATAACAGTACACCTGATTGGCTGACTGGTGTCTGTTGACCAGATAAAGGCAGGAAATTGCTCTAGCTGGGAGTGAGCAATTGTGTGTGTTGCAGTTACCAATCAGTTCAGAGGCAGTGGGGGTAAATTCCCTGGTGGGGAGAGGTCCAGGGCCCACCCGCACTTCCCTCTGGGTATCGCATGGTGGTTTGGGGGTCCCGGCCAGTGAGAGAGTCCGGGCCCCCAGGTGTCGGGTGAACCAGTGTTTGTGGTGTTAAAACTGGACAGCCAAGAAGAGGAACTGTCGTGAAAATCATGTAACGCAGTAAATTACTTAATTTTTTTTTTACATTGTTCATGTATAAATTATTTAGGGCAGGTGGGGAGATTAGACCTGTCCCCACTCAGGATTAAGAAGTCGCTCTTCGTAGGTTGGGAAAAAGGAAGAATTCCCCTCCACCAGGGGTAGATAGACTGTAGAAGTAGTAGTGCAGTCTGGCGCCAGGCTAGGTCCCGGTCGCATTTGTTATATGCTCCTTTCTTATTGCCTGAGGAAGTGGGATATACCCACGAAACGTGTTGCACCTTGTAGGAGTATGTAAATAAACTAATTTTTGCTAGATACAGCAATCTTTGTGTCTGCTTTGGAGGGGCAAGTCCACCACTACCTACTTCATCTTAATTATTTTAAATTCAATTGTTTTTATCCTGTTGGCGCCTCTCTACTACTTCTAGAGTAACCAAGCAGCTCGGGTGACCCAAACTACTAGGAATGTATAGGGTGACAAAAGACTGAAAAGCCCTCCTACTAATAAGCAATGCTTGGTGAAATTTACCTTCTTAAAAACAGAAGGAAACTTGCAATAATTCAGCTATAAGTGAACGTTTGTGGTTACCCACAATGCACCACTACTGGATATGCAAAATCTCTTTTCGCCCCTGTAATCCAGGCAAGCATCCAGAACCGCTGGTGTATAGCAAGCCTATAGCTTTAAATATTACACAGCCACATCAACCCCACATGTAGACAGCCTGTTTCGGGCTTTTGGCCCTCATCAGTACATGGCAGGGAATGGTGAAGTCCTGATTGGGTGTGGCAGAGGGTTCCAAAGTGTAGGGGCAGCATGACAGAAGGCTGTTGCTTAAAAGGTTTTGAGGTGGACTCTGGGGGTGACCAAGTTATTAGATAGAAAATGGGTAGTCAGTGCAGTGGAGTTATCCTAAATTGCTACATAAAAAAAAAATCACATAAATCTGTTTCACTCTCCTAATCTGGGGTCCCACAGGTTTTCCTCCGGGGGGGCCTGGTCACCTCGCTCAACAAGTATGTCTCAGTTTTAAAAAAAACTGCCCCTCCTCTGTGTGAGCCATTTCAGGACAGTGACTACTGATAGTACGTTAGTTATATGCACAGCAGAACCGTGGAATATGTTGGCAAGAAATACAGTTAGAACAATTTGAAACAGATAAAGTTTGATGATTGAAGAAAAAAAAAATGTAAAATCCCTCCAGTGTAACAAGTGGCATATCTGTGGCTTCTACGCCCCGGGGTTTGGACTGTGCTGGATTCTATTTCTGGATTGCACAGGTCAGCAAAACATCACAATCCCAAGGATAGCTTTCAGATGTGCTGCCGATTCCCTGCCAAGCAGAGTTCAATGACCCTGTGTACACACACGGCGGGGTGGGGAGAGACTGCCTCGGATAAACACCACTCGTGTTTGGAGAAAATCGGCCCAAATCAAAGCTAAAGGCCTTTTCAAAAACTTTTTACTCTAATCTCCTACACATTTTTTTGTCATTCCACTGATAAGTGAATAAAACGTCTCAGTTTTTAGGCCAAGACCAAGAATTTGGAGCTTTTTTAGTGGGAGGATAGAATATGTAATTAATCCTAATTTTTCTTATCACATAAATTGATACGATATAGAGTAAGATCACATACTCATACAGGCCAAAAATGTGATGATTGTTTTTCCTATATATTTTTTTTTTTGCAGTAATCAAGTTAACAAAATGCTAGGTCAATTCAAAATGCCAGACATGCATTTCGTGGTGCTCTAGCTGCTTCCTCAGAGACCCACGATGAACTATAGGGTTCTCATGTCTCTGCCACAAATCTCAAACCATGAATCACATTTTTGCGTTATTCAACCACTACCTGTACAGGCAAGTGAAGGAGAGTGGCAAAGAAAGCAAAGGGGAGTGGCAAGCAAAGAGGAGTGGCAAGCAAAGGGGAGTGGCAAAGAAAATGATGGGAAGGGGTGGGGCGTTAGGGGGAAACTTGGATGGTCCAACTATTGCCGTTTGGAAACAAGAACTTGACCATCATTGCAAAGTAAGGAGTTGCAGTGAGGGACAAGTTATACCATTGATCATTTTATGACAGGATAAACAGAAGAAAAATGAGTTTGTAGGGCTCTTACTAATAAAAGTAATTTTTAAAATTATTTAGTGGCAGTAGGAGATGGTTGTGGGGATACATATTAGTTTAACTTGCATACAAATTGTTTGCTGCATGGAAACTGACAGAAACCACCAGGAAGTTGCATTAACTTTGTATGCGAATAAGATTTTTTTTGCACCTCAGCATCTGTCGCGGCAGCTTCACTGATTACCTGCAGGGCGGCGAACATCATCATCTCCTCCTCCGTGCACTCGATCTCCTCCAGCAGGATACACCATTTGGCTTGTTCGTAGAGCTGGTTGATTCTGATGGCGTCATACTGCAATACAGCAACACAAACAGTCTTCAGCTTTCATGTGCCAACAACTCCTCTCTATAGGCGAGTGGGCAATGCCAGTATCTGACACTGGTCAGGTCATCCCGGCATCTTCACCATCTCCCTTCATAAGTTAACAGTGTGAGTTTTCAACCTTCTCATGGGATAGATGGCCAACTTGCTTAAAGAATGACAAGTGTGCACGCGCGTGTGTGTGTGTGATATGCGCATAGGCTTACCGCACCTCCCGTGGCCCAGCGTCTGCGTCCGTTCGCCCACTATGCCTCCTAATGTCCTCGTAGTGGTTGGCGACCTTTGTCCCGGACGTACTGTGCTGCGCATGCGCAGTATGTCCTCTGGGGGTGGCTTGTGCACGCTGGGTTTGTCATTGCGCGGGCATGCGCATGTACAGCACACTGGGTCACCGGTGAGTGTGGTCAAAACTCACCCCAAGAGGACATGCTGCGCATGCGCAGCACAGTATATCCGGGGGATAGCTGGCTGACCACTGAGGACAATGGGAGGCATAGGGGGTGAACGGAGACAGACGCCAGGCCACGGGACGTGCGGCAAGTCTATCCGCAAACACACACACAAAAAACAAACAAACAAACACACACAAAAAACAAACACACACAAAAAACAAACACACACAAAAAACAAACAAAAACAAACAAACAAACAAACAAACACAAACAAACAAACACAAACAAACACACACAAAAAACAAACAAAAACAAACAAACAAACACAAACAAACAAACACAAACAAACAAACACAAACAAACAAACACAAACAAACAAACACAAACAAACAAACACAAACAAACAAACACAAACAAACAAACACAAACAAGGTCATTTTTTTATTTTAATAAGGATTACGTTATCCTTTAAATTAATACACTATAACAGAAAAATTGACCGTCTGGCACTCAAATGCTTAACCTGGGGGTTACAAGGCTTCAATCAGAGGGCGCTTGCATCTCATGCAATAAAACATGTCATTACCTTCATGTATAGGCAACCTCTGCAAGGCTGGCGAGGGGAACTTTGGGAAGTGCAACGGGTAAAGTTAGTGCAGAGCACCATAACAATCTTAGCACATATAAAGGAGGAATACCGTGCACCTTATCTCTTTGACAGTTCCATCATTTTATTCCTTTCTTCAGCCGATGATAAACAGTAAACAATGCTGACATATGTAAAAGAGTCGTCAAACCTGTGTACTGGAGGTTGCTGCGGTGAAGGAGGGAGGGGTGACCAGGGAGTGATGTGGACGGCACTACAGCCGTTTCACGCCGTTCAGGCGCTTGCTCACGTGCGTGTCCGTGACGGGACGGCGCCGGATGGCTTCCTGTATAGGACCTTCAGGCCACGCCTCCGGCGCCGTCCCATTGGTGTGGAGTAACAATGGGGAAAGGTCAGGAGTGAAGGGGCGGAGCTTCGCCGCGCAGCGGCAAAAGACTTGCTACATGGTGAGGAAGCGAGTGACGCTATGTGATGAACCTGAAGGGAACATGGATACACGTCACATTACGTGTGCATAGTTTGTGACTACATAACAAAAACTCATTAGTGCAAATAATCATGATTGCTGTGTGCAATACAAACTGTGCTTATTATAAAAACATAAAATGTAACTTTTTAAATGGCGAATCCGCCGTGACCCGTGCAAATTAGCATATGCGTCCATTACGTTTACCTGAGGCATTACATTAAATTCACCTGTATCATATCCAAAATTTAAAAAATTGATAATTTTCTATTTTATTTAGTTAGTAACATTTACCAAAAAGGTACCCCATAAGATGACCCCCCTATATATAGGATGAACCCCATTAAAAAAGACCAGGATGGGCTATGTGAACCCCAAAGACCTTGTGGGTTATATTAACCCTATTTCGGGCTTATCCCTCAGAACAAGAAAAGAAGGAGGGAGAGGAAAAGAAAGGAGTCTGCACAGTCCCTACGTTTGGGGAATACCTTAGGCTTAAAATGAGAAGGAAGAAAGAAAAGGGGGAAACCCCACACCTTATTACCATGGGGACCCTCCCATTCTTCTCGGAGCATAGTTATTTAAAAGCAACTAGTAGGACACCAAAGAAGTGAGAAGTGGGAGAAATAAGATAGGGACATGGAATGGTGTCTTTTAATCTGGAAGAAATTCTCCTCTGCATACTTGGGAGGACAATAACATGGCACCGTGTCTTTTGCCAAGCGTAAGGGTTCATTACCAGCGGGCAAGAGCACCTCTGTGGCAGACCACCATGCATAACAACACGCCATTAACGCAGACTATGGGGGCAATTTTTTACCTCCGGCACTTGCGTAAACGGGGGGACCGTGTTAGCCTCATAAGGGCTATGACAAAGAGGCACAGAGTCCAGCTCCATTACATTTTTGGAAAGGAGCCCTCAACACCTCACGGTCCTCCTTCAAAGGGATCTTATTGGTGGACGAGATCCCTAAATGGTCCACCTATTGGGGGCCATTATAATTATATGTTGCTCATGTGGATGGTGGGTCCAGCCACCTTAGGTGTGTCCCTCACAGATCTAACAAGATACTTGGACCACCATGTCCCCAAAAACACCCAAAAGGGGGAAAAAAAAAAAAAAAAGGAAAAGGAAAAAGAAGGAAGTGGGAGAAGCAAAGAGGAGACCAGAAAACCCCAATCAAGCGCCATCCCAGGAATAAGATCTAGGGTATACCGAAAGGGGATGAAGAGAAATAGCAGGAGTGCTATGGGTCAAGAAAACAGGCCAACTCCAATCTGTCGTTTAGGCCCAAGGGGCCCATAGCTTCAGATCGTAAAATGACCCGTGATTCTCGTCTAGTTAATTCTCGATCTCGGTCTCCCCCCCTTCTTGACGGGGTAACATGTAGGAGACCTGCGAATCTTAAGCACCTAGCTCTCCCAGACCAATTGTCTCAGGGTGTGGCCCTCTGACAGAACGTCTGTCCCCGTTCCTCGATCACCTGCTCCGCCCCCTGCTCTTGGGGGTTCCATCCTATTTGGCGGACACGCTCGACACAATCAATTTAGTTGAGAAAATCCCGTGGAACCATAATCAAAAGCTGGCCACCATTGATGTGGAGAGTCTTTATAGTAGGATACCCCACGAGGGGGGGCTGAGGGCAGTTCGGAGGTACTTGGACAGAACAAATAAGGACGAGGGGTTCAAGGACTTTCTTTGTGATGGTTTGAACTTCATTCTAACACACAATGCTTTTTTGTTCGATGGAAGGTGGTACCACCAGAGGTCCGGGACGGCCATGGGGACCTCTGTGGCATGTACCTATGCGGGCCTTTTTTGGGGGGCTTGGGAGGAGGATTACGTACACAACCCCAGAAACCCCTTCAGACAGAGCATTAAAACTTGGGCCAGGTATGTGGACGACGTGCTGGTCGTGTGGCAGGGAAGCAGGGAGGAGTTTAGTGCCTTCATGAGTTACCTCAATGATAATCAGGTTAATATGCGCTTTACGTCAGAGGTAAGCGATCAATCCATCAGTTTTTTAGATCTGAGGATCAGGCCCAATGGGGTCAATCTAACCTGTGAGGGGTACAGGAAGGATACTGCTGTAAACTCCCTTCTGCATAGACATAGCTTTCATCCTAAGCATGTCAAGACCTCCCTGCCATACGGCCAGTACCTGCGTCTGAGACGGAACAATTCTAGCCTGGAGACCTTTGAGTCACAGGCACAGGAACTCACTGCACGATTGGAAGCTAGAAGATACGACAGGCATTGTATTGAGGAGGCCTGCGACAGAGCTAGAAAGATAGATAGGGATTCCCTCCTCCTGAGGGGTTCGGGAAACCGGAAAGAGAGCAACAAGGAAAATAAAAATAACTTAACCCTCACCTTTGATTTTACCCCGATGTCAGGCAAGCTGACTCAAATTATCAAGAAAAAATGGGGGGTGGTGACGAGAGATCCAGCTCTCCAAAAAATCTTCCCAGATCCCCCCAGGGTCGTATTTAGAAGGGCCCCCACTTTGGGGGACACGTTAACTAGGAGCGAGTATCGTTCTCCGCCCATCCAGAATTGGCTGTCTAGTAATCGCCCAAAAGGTAATCACAAGTGTGGTCACTGCGACTTTTGTGCTAATATGTGGGAGGGCACTAATTACCGCCTGGGAGGATTACAGTGGGAGGTAAGGGCCTTTATCACTTGTCAGACCAAATTTGTCTCCTATGTGGTTTTTTGTCCCTGCCTGTTCTATTATGTTGGGAAAACAACCCGCCCCCTCAAAGAGAGAGTGGGCGAGCATTTTAAATCGATCAAATCAGGCAAAGGCAGCCCCAGGCTGATCGAACACGTGAGAGAAGTGCATGGTGGGAGAGCTAGGTGCTTAAGATTCGCAGGTCTCCTACATGTGACCCCGTCAAGAAGGGGGGGAGACCGAGATCGAGAATTAACTAGACGAGAATCACGGGTCATTTTACGATCTGAAGCTATGGGCCCCTTGGGCCTAAACGACAGATTGGAGTTGGCCTGTTTTCTTGACCCATAGCACTCCTGCTATTTCTCTTCATCCCCTTTCGGTATACCCTAGATCTTATTCCTGGGATGGCGCTTGATTGGGGTTTTCTGGTCTCCTCTTTGCTTCTCCCACTTCCTTCTTTTTCCTTTTCCTTTTTTTTTTTTTTCCCCCTTTTGGGTGTTTTTGGGGACATGGTGGTCCAAGTATCTTGTTAGATCTGTGAGGGACACACCTAAGGTGGCTGGACCCACCATCCACATGAGCAACATATAATTATAATGGCCCCCAATAGGTGGACCATTTAGGGATCTCGTCCACCAATAAGATCCCTTTGAAGGAGGACCGTGAGGTGTTGAGGGCTCCTTTCCAAAAATGTAATGGAGCTGGACTCTGTGCCTCTTTGTCATAGCCCTTATGAGGCTAACACGGTCCCCCCGTTTACGCAAGTGCCGGAGGTAAAAAATTGCCCCCATAGTCTGCGTTAATGGTGTGTTGTTATGCATGGTGGTCTGCCACAGAGGTGCTCTTGCCCGCTGGTAATGAACCCTTACGCTTGGCAAAAGACACGGTGCCATGTTATTGTCCTCCCAAGTATGCAGAGGAGAATTTCTTCCAGATTAAAAGACACCATTCCATGTCCCTATCTTATTTCTCCCACTTCTCACTTCTTTGGTGTCCTACTAGTTGCTTTTAAATAACTATGCTCCGAGAAGAATGGGAGGGTCCCCATGGTAATAAGGTGTGGGGTTTCCCCCTTTTCTTTCTTCCTTCTCATTTTAAGCCTAAGGTATTCCCCAAACGTAGGGACTGTGCAGACTCCTTTCTTTTCCTCTCCCTCCTTCTTTTCTTGTTCTGAGGGATAAGCCCGAAATAGGGTTAATATAACCCACAAGGTCTTTGGGGTTCACATAGCCCATCCTGGTCTTTTTTAATGGGGTTCATCCTATATATAGGGGGGTCATCTTATGGGGTACCTTTTTGGTAAATGTTACTAACTAAATAAAATAGAAAATTATCAATTTTTTAAATTTTGGATATGATACAGGTGAATTTAATGTAATGCCTCAGGTAAACGTAATGGACGCATATGCTAATTTGCACGGGTCACGGCGGATTCGCCATTTAAAAAGTTACATTTTATGTTTTTATAATAAGCACAGTTTGTATTGCACACAGCAATCATGATTATTTGCACTAATGAGTTTTTGTTATGTAGTCACAAACTATGCACACGTAATGTGACGTGTATCCATGTTCCCTTCAGGTTCATCACATAGCGTCACTCGCTTCCTCACCATGTAGCAAGTCTTTTGCCGCTGCGCGGCGAAGCTCCGCCCCTTCACTCCTGACCTTTCCCCATTGTTACTCCACACCAATGGGACGGCGCCGGAGGCGTGGCCTGAAGGTCCTATACAGGAAGCCATCCGGCGCCGTCCCGTCACGGACACGCACGTGAGCAAGCGCCTGAACGGCGTGAAACGGCTGTAGTGCCGTCCACATCACTCCCTGGTCACCCCTCCCTCCTTCACCGCAGCAACCTCCAGTACACAGGTTTGACGACTCTTTTACATATGTCAGCATTGTTTACTGTTTATCATCGGCTGAAGAAAGGAATAAAATGATGGAACTGTCAAAGAGATAAGGTGCACGGTATTCCTCCTTTATATATCCTTTAAATTAAACCTGAAGTGAAAATAAACTTATGAGATAATAAATTGTATGTGTAGTAACAATAACAATAACAATTATATAGCGCTTTTCTCCCTGGGGACTCAAAGCGCTGTGACCTGCATTATACAGTCTCAAAGGCTAGGGAAAAGAGGTGAGTTTTTAGCCTTTTTTTAAAGCTGTCCAGAGAAGGAGCCTCTCGTACTGATTGTGGAAGTGAGTTCCATAGAGTAGGGGCTGCATAGGAAAAGGCCCGAGCACCAAATGTTAAGTGTATCCTGGGAATAACCAGCTTCATCTTGTTGGCAGAGCGGAGGGTGCGTGGAGGGGCATAAAGTTCCAATAGATCCGCTATGTATTTGGGTCCCATGTGGTGTAGAGCCTTGAATGTCAGCAGGCAGATCTTAAAACTGATTCTCCATTTTACTGGCAACCAGTGAAGAGTTTGCAGTACTGGGGTGATGTGTGAGCTGCGGGGGGCATTGGCTAGGAGTCTGGCTGCAGCATTCTGTACTAGCTGTAAGGGGCGCAGAACCTTATCTGTAGATCCGATTAACAGGGCGTTGCAGTAGTCTAGGTGGGAGGATACAAATGCGTGAACCAGGGCAGGTAGGTCTTCAGCTGGGATTAGGTGTTTTATTTTCGCTATATTTCTTAGATGGAAGAAGGAAGACTTGACGACAGCTGATACCTGCTGTCTGAGTTTTAGATTTCCATCCAGGATCACCCCAAGGTTTCGCACAGAGTCTTTATACTGTACAGTATCTCCCCCAATTGCTAGTTTGAGGTGGTGAGCGTTTTGAACTTTATCCATCATGTGTGGACCACCTACCACCAACACCTCTGTTTTGTCAGAGTTCAGCCTCAGCCAGCTGGTGTTCATCCAATTTTGTAAATCCACTAGACACGCATTTATGGATGCTGATGGGTCTTGGGTGCCAGGCTTGAAGGACAGATACAGTTGTGTGTCATCTGCATAACAATGGTATCCTAAACCATAGTTCTGGATTATTTTGCCCAGTGGGAGCATGTAGACTGCAAAGAGTAATGGTGATAGTACAGAACCCTGTGGAACTCCATAGGCAAGTGGCACTGGATTAGAGTAGTGTGTGCCCAGACATACTTGCTGTGACCTGCCAGATAGGAAGGTCTGAAACCAACTAAGAACAGTACCCCTTAGGCCACAGTAATTCTTCAGTCGCTGGATTAGTATTTCATGGTCCACAGTATCAAATGCTGCTGACAAGTCAAGAAGAATCAGAATTGAGCAATCACCCTTGTCCCTTGCAGTAAGTAGATCATTCATTACTCGGACTAATGCTGTTTCAGTGCTGTGCCTTTTCCTGAATCCTGACTGAAAAGTATCAAAGATGTTGTTATCTGTAAGCCTGGCTTCTAGCTGGTTGGCGACTGCTTTCTCGATAACTTTTGATAGGAATGGTAAGTTCGCCACAGGTCTGTAGTTGGTTACAGAATCAGGATCTAGTGATGGTTTCTTCAGGAGGGGTTTTATGATTGCTTTCTTTAGTTCTTCTGGGAAAAGTCCACTTTGCAAGGAGCACTGAGTGATTTTGTAAAGTGCTGGCCTGAACAGCGCTGGGCACTGCATTAAGGATCCCGTTGGGCCAGGATCCAGGTCGCAGGTAGTGGGGCGGAGACTTTGAATGAGAATTCCAAAATCTTCTACACTCAGAGTGTCAAAGACTTGCCATGGTGGTACGGTAGTAGGCATATGCAACGTCCAGTGGTCAATTGATGATGTTGGTGTAATGCTGGCACGGATGGTAGACACCTTGTTTGTGAAGAAGGCAGAGAATTCTTCACACCTTTCCCTGGAGTATGTGGTTGGGGCTTTTAGGCAGGAAGGATTGCAGAGTGATTCCACTGTGTGGAAGAGTTGAGCAGCTCTGTTGTTGGCTGTAGATATTTTGTGCGAGATAAAGTCTTATTTTTTCTTGGTTATTGCTTGTTGGTATTGTCTGAGGTGTTGAACTAGGCTAGATTTGTGCTCCCCAGTCCCTGATTTACGCCACTGTCTTTCTAGTCTGCGCCCTTTCTTTTTTAGATCCATGATGGTTTTGTCAAACCAATTAGCTTTCTGCTTTTTGATTGCTGATTTGGTGCGCCATGGGGCAATACTGTCAAGTGTTTCATATATCGTGTTGTTGTACTGGGTTACTAGAGAGTTTGGGTCCATTTGACTGTGGAGCAGATTTGTAAAATCCAGGTTGGCAGTTATCCTCTCCGGTGTTAATTTACTCAGGGGACGGGTTTTGATTGTTTCTTTAGGGAGCTGCTTGATAGGGTGATGTTCAATAGTAAACTTTATTATGTGATGGTCTGACCATACCACTGGGGTTACTGTTATGTTACTAATGTCCATTCCAAGGTGGAACAGTAAGTCTAGCGTATGCCCTCCTCTGTGGGTAGCTGATTTTACAACTTGTGTGAAGCCTAGTCCACCCATGAGATTTATTAGTTCATTTGCATCTTGTGATTGAGTGTTATCAGCCCGGATGTTGAAGTCACCAAGGATGATCCATCTCGGATAAGACAGAGCCAGCATGGCCAGAAGTTCTCGGAATTCCTGTAGGAAAGGGTCAGCATCTCCGGGGGGACGATAAACCACTAAAATTTTTAAGCCTTTACCAGCTGAGATCTGGGCACCTATACATTCAAAGGACTTTGTTGAGCCAACATTCAGGGCCCTGAGCTGTAGAGTTGTTTTGCCACAAATTGCTACAAAGTACTGCTAAGCAAAGCAATAGAACATTCGTAGCAAAGAGAAGACTCATTTTCCAGTACAGCAAAAGTTAAAAAAAACTTCAGCCACCATAATCACTCTCACTTCAGTTCCCCTTTAAACAGCCAGAAACCGTAAGACAGTTTTGTTTTAAGGTTTTACTGCAAGAAAGTTCAAAGGGTCATTATTTCTGTTTTGTACCATAAAAGACAGAGTGTGGTGTTAAAACTGCAACTGCGACAGTATCTTGCAATGTTCTAGAGGAGACTCTTCTTTTCTACTAATGTTCTATGCATTATATGTCCTACACATGCAATCCATTACATCATAAGGTTTGCTTTAAGCTGGTCATACATTGGTTGATGTGGCCGACAGACAGATCGGTATCAGATTAACATCTGATCAGAAAGATCCAGCTGATACAATCCCGCCACACACTCTACACAGATTTTCAATAGATTTCAGCATGAAATCTACTGGAGCTGCGCACTGCCTGCCGGGGCCCCAGGTGTCTCCCAGCTATTGCCCCACCCCCCATGGGGCTGTGCAGAGTGCAGGCAGCAGAGCTTACGCTCATCTGTCCACCGGCGCACGTCTTCTCTCCATAGCCGCCGGTGCTCCTCCCTGGCTTTGCTTTCCTGAGGTGCCTTTGTTGCATGACAAACGCTAGAGGTACCATGGCACGTACTGTAGGTAGCCACTAGAGGCCCCTAGTGTTCTGCCCCAGTACAATACATCTGTTATGCAAGTAGAACAAATACGTTTTTCCCACTGGGATAGTATGGCTGTCCCTGCTGCTTTAAAAATCCCACTATAAAGAATTATAGTCTGAAAAACTGCTATCTGCACCCGATGACCAGCGACGGCGTATCTCAGAGATCAGGCGAACGTTTTCCGCCTTATCGTCCGGGTGGAGAGGAGATAAAACCCTCATAAGGAAGGAACAGCTGTTTAGCAAAAGAGACAAATATTTCAGAGCAAGAGACCAGCGGTAAAACTGTTTACTTGGAACAAACGGCTTGTGAGAGCATTTCCTGTGCGGCACATCTGCTGTGTCAGGGGTCAGAGCGCACTCCTGGATTTCATGCTGACCAGGGATAAAAGTCTGTACAGCAGAAGCCAGGCCTGCGAAGAATGTGCAGCTTCCTCACCATCAGCAACGCAGAATGCCAGACAGACGGGGCACACTGTGCAAAACCGGGCACAGACGCCACAGACTGCCACACGGGGCACACTGTGCAAAACCAGGCACAGACTGCCAAAACACGGGGCAGCCGGTATACAACCGGGCACAGCCGCCACAGACATGGGTCACACTGTGCAAAACCAGGCACAAACGCCACAGACTGCAAGACACACAGGTGCCCTTTGAAGGGGCAGCCATACAAACCTGGGAATAAACGCCACAGAATTCCCAAGAGATAGGGCACACTGTACAAAACCGGGCACATCCACCAAGACTGCCAGACACACAGGGCAGCCGATATAAACCTGGGAATAACCGCCACAGAATGCCAGACACATGGGGCACACTGCAAAACAGGGCACAGCCACTACAGAATGCCAGACACACAGGGCAGCCGGTATACAACCGGGCAAAGCCACCGCAGAATGCCAGACACACGGGGCACACTGTGCAAAACCAGGCACAGATGCCACAGACTGCCAGACATATGGGGCGCACTGTGCAAAACCGGGCACAGACTGCCAGACACACAGGGCAGCCGGTATACAACCGGGCACAGCCGCCACAGAATGCCAGAGACATGGGGCAGCTGGTACACAACCTGGCACAGCCACCACAGACTGCCAGACACATGGGGCACACTGTGCAAAACCGGGCACACTGTGCACAACTAAGCACAGCCAGCCGCAGACTGCCAGACACACAGGGGCCCTGTGACGGGGCAGCCATACAAACCTGGGAATAACCGCCACAGAATGCCCGAGACATGGGGCACACTGTACAAAACCGGGCACATCCACCAAGACTGCCAGACACACAGGGCAGCCAGTATAAACCTGGAAATAACCGCCACAGAATGCCAGACACATGGGGCACACTGTGCAAATCCGGGCACAGACTCCACAGACTGCCAGATACATGGGGCACACTGTGCAAAACTGGGCACAGACCCCACAGACTGCCAGACACACAGGGCACATTGTGCAAAATCGGGCACGGACGCCATAGAATGCCAGACCCACAGGGCAGCCGGTATACAACCAGGCACAGCCGCCACAGACTGCCAGACACACGGTGCAAAACCGGGCACAGACCGCCAGGCACATGGGGCACACTGTGCAAAACCAGGCACAAATGCCACAGAGTGCCAGACACAAAGGGCAGCCGGTACACAACCGGGCACAGCCACCGAAGAGTGCCAAACACACGGGGCACAGACCCTACAGACTGCCAGACACACAGGGCAGCCAGTATACAACCGGGCACAGCCACTACAGAATGCCAGACACAGGGCAGCCGGTATACACCCGGGCACAGCCACTACAGACTGCCAGACACACAGGGTAGCCAGTACACAAGACAACTGAAGAGAAAATGGAGCGCGCCATAGTGCAATAAACGTATGAGGGGTATTTTATTGACACATAAAAATTATACTCACAAACAAATGGAGTTAAAATCGCATATCAGCGGGCAGCCAGCCGCTTTCCTCAGTGGTGGAGAATGACGCGCTGTGGCCAGCAGCGCGGCTTCCGATGTCCTGGACTCCGGTACGCTGAGGAGTGGGCGTGGCTGAATTCAGTAAGCGTGTGACGTCATGACGCGTTTCGGCGCACGGCGCCTTCGTCAGATGACGTCTACACGCTCTAATGGGCTTACTTGTAGTGTTGCTTCGTGTGGTCGCCATGGCGACTTGAAGAAGCTAAAACCAACTTTATTGGGCGTACTTTTTTTGGAACAACAAAGAAGGGAAGGAGGGCGGGTATACGGGCACTTTGGCCAGCGCGTCATCCTCCATAATAGTAAATAAATTATGGCTAAAATAGACATAAGTAAAACACAATGGAAAAGAGACCTTTCATTAAAAACATATAAAGATAAATTAGATAAAGCGGAAAGTGTATGACAACCAATGGCAGCATCAATAATTCATAGTTTGAACTCCAATCGATACTTATGCATGCGACTGCACAATAGATCATAACTACAGTCACTGCTGGTACCACCACCAGTTGATGTCCAATGTACGTCATCGCCCACCTACAGTGGGCGCTATTTTGTGCTTAACCTCTGGTCACATGGCAACTCATATACAAAACATCATAAAAACATTATAATTTTCTCATTTTTTCATAACCATGACCCAATAGTTGCTAATTGCTTAAAACTACAGAGACATTGTATCTATAAAAGTTACATAAAAGTTGCTTACAACACATGGGAATCAGGGGTGTTGGACTAAAAACCAATGTTTCTCCCAAACGGGTAATATCCCAAATAATATATATTGGATTGGTCCGGGACTGGGCGATCCAATTTCTGCTCCTGAGCATTACACCCTGTGTGCAGGAGAGAATGAGGATATGTGCATAGATAGATGTGCACATACCCTTTCTATCTAAAACACACAGGTCCGGGGACCCATAAGGGGTCCCAGGTGTGGCGGAGGGATGTGCGGAGGGGATATGGCTTTAGGGGGGCTAGGGGGTGTGCTGCTTGGCAGCAGTGGTACAGGGTGCCCGTGGTGGACATTATCCAGTGGTCCCGGTGTGTGGCATATAGTATATATAAAAACACATGTGCCCACATACACCACATGGATCCGCCTCTGGGGGAAGGAAAGGGGAGGGGGGCTGGGGGAGGGGGGAAGGGGAGAATGGGACCTACTATGGACGATGCCTATTGAACAGCATACTCACCACCCTCATCTAGTGTACATTCTGCTAAGTGGGGAGTGCTGAAGGGAGAGAAGGAAAAAGAGGGATCATGTTAATATAACAATATCTGACCACCAACAATCAATTCAAAACAGTACTTGGTTTATCATAATTATTGATGTATCACAGATAAGTCGATATCTCAAGACCTTCATTGAGGCCCTTAGGACTGAGGGTATCCAATTTAAAAATCCAAAAGGTTTCCCTCTCACAGAGCCTTCTGAATCTCTGTCCTTGTAATAGGGATCTAGGAATCATTTCCAGACCAATAATCTTCAGTGTGTCCACCATGCTGTTATGATGTTCCTTAAAATGACGTGGGACACTGTGTTTCTCTACCTCATCCAATATGTTTCTCTTGTGTTCACCTAGTCTTTGCCTGAGGGGTCTAGTCGTTCTACCCACATAAAATTTTGGACACCCACAGGTTAGGAGATACACCACATAATCACTCCCACAGTTTATAAAATCCTTCAATTTATGAACATGATTATTTCCGTCTATTACCTCAGTGGTTCTGTGACTAATGAAAGAACAACATCCACATCTCTTGACATTACATCTGTAAGAGCCCTTCAAAGAAGGAAACATACTTTCTGATTTCGTGGTTCTCCTCTTGACATTACTGGGGGCTATAGTGTTCTTTATGGACATGGCTTTTTTGAAAATAACTGCTGGGTGTTCTGGGATTAGATCTCTTAGTATAGGATCCTGCTTCAGAATGGGCCAATTGTGGACCACTATATTCTTTATTGCGTTTGATGATTCAGTGTACTTGGTGATGAAAGATAGGTCAGAATGTTTGCTATTGTCAGTATCATGAGTTTCCTTAGGTTTGGGCCTGACCCTATACTCCTTAAATATGTCCTGTATTTGTCCAGATTTATAGCCTTTTTCAATGAATTTTTTGGAGAGTATCTCACCCTGCTCGAGGTAATCCCTATCTGAAGTGCAATTGCGTCTGAGCCTACAGAATTGACTCTTAGGTATATTCTGAATCCACTTTCGGTTATGGCAGCTGGATGCATGGAGGTATGAGTTACCCGCCGTGGGTTTGAAGTGAGTTTTTGAACATATCAAGCCCTCGTCATTAGTATATAGCTCTAAATCCAAAAAGACTAGACTATCACTGGACAGAACGTGAGTGAAGCTCAGACCAAAGGTGTTGTTGTTGCAATGGGTCAAAAATTCATCAAACTTTTGGGCACTGCCATCCCAAATCAGCAAGATATCATCGATGTACCTTGTGTAGAAAACCAGATGTTTACTAAATGGATTGCAGGACCAGATGTGTAAATTTTCCCAATAGGCCATGTACAGGTTGGCGAAACTAGGGGCAAATCCTGCCCCCATCGATGTTCCGCAGGTCTGTAGGTACAGTTTGTTCATGAAACTGAAATAATTGTGTGAGAGAGCAAATTGCAATAGGTCTAAAATGAATTGGCCTTGTGGTATGGGGAGTGAACAGTCCTGTATAAGGAAGTATTGCACTGCCTCTAGACCTTTGTCATGAGGAATGCTAGTGTACAACGATGAAACATCTAATGAGGCCCAGAGGAAACCTTTATCCCACCTGTAGTTTTGTAACATATCCATCACGTGTAAAGAGTCACGGGTGTAGGATTGCGACTCCAAAACTAAAGGTTGCAAGAAATGGTCCACATAAGAAGATATATTTGATACCAGCCCTTCCATTCCAGCTACAATCGGTCTTCCTGGGGGTTTGATCATACTTTTGTGGATTTTTGGAATGTGGTAGAAGTATGGGACAGATGGATGATTAGGGACTAGAAACCTTTTTTCGTGCTCATTAACAATATTATTCGTATAGGCCTTGTTCACCAGTTGCTGTAACTCATCCTTATATGCCATGGTCGGATCTGTGAGAAGTGGTCGGTATGTTGAGGCATCTGTCAGAAGTCTCAGCCCCTCGTTCAGATAATCAACAAAGTTCATCACAACAATCCCTCCCCCTTTATCTGCCTGTCTAATCACAATGTCTTTGTTTTCTGTGAGTTGTTTTAAAGCTTTCTTTTCTACAACGTTCAAATTGTGTTTATTTTGCGGCCTTTCTTTACATAAGTTCTTAAATTGGTCTAAGACTACTTGATAGTAGGTGTTAATGAACTGGCCCTTGTAGTGGGAGGGATAAAACACTGACTTTGGCCTGAAACTAGTGTGTTTCACATTGGCAGTGGGCACATATTGCAACCAGTCATCTTCTATTCCAAACAAGATATCATTACTGTCCACTTGTACCATCTGTTCATTATCAATGTCTAAAGGCTCACTTACTGGTGTGCCCCCTAGATCCCTGGACGATGCAATAATACATTGTGCTCCATCCTTTTTAGACGCAAAAAAGCGTTTAAGAGTTAATGACCTAATGAACCTGTGTAAATCCTTATATAATTGGAATTCATCGGGCCTAGCTGATGGAGCAAAATTGAGCCCTTTTCTTAGCAGTGATTCTTCATCAGTGGTCAGAACATGGGCAGACAAATTATATATCTTTATGGTGGACTGACAGCTGTTGAGAGTTCTACGTTTTTCCTTTCTTTTTTGGACGGCTCTCCCTCCTCTGCACCCCCTTCTAACTCTTCTAATCCTCTTTTTCTCAAACTCCCTTGGGTTAGAGGGGGTCCCGGTACTAAAAAATGATGATGGTCCTGGCCGGGGTCTCTTACACCTCCCTCGGGGCTTATGGCTCTCAAAAAGGATCCTTTGGTGATGGGGAGCTGAGCTCCTTGTTCATGAACACTTGGTTCTCTAGTTTCTATTGGATCGCTAATGTCTGCTTCTGTTCTTGCTAGTGGGGGCGGGCTCTGATCGCGCCTCTTCGGGATCGCACCCTCTCTCTCTCCCCTCATTCTTTCCCTAAACCGCTCTAAGTACCCCGATGCGGTATAATGGGTATTCCTAGGATGTTCAATATTTTTGGGGAACCTCTGGGGAGTGAGTGGTCTGCCAGATACTCCCTTGATTTTGGGGAGCCTCTGGGGGGTGAATGGTCTGACCGAATCTCCCTTATTTTTTGGAAATTTTGGGGGGGTAAATGGTATAGTGGGACCTCCTTTAGGGCCTCCTTTACTTTTCCTTTGTACTGGGTGCCTGTCCGGGTTCTTATTATTGCCCTCTGTTTTCCCCCTACCTCCGTGTTGTGGGCCCCTCCCTCTGTTTTCATGGTAATGGTTCTTTCTTTGGTGGCCTGAGGGATGATCATATCTATATGGTCGTTTTCTTGTAGTATGTGGGACATATTGCAGCCTTTTCGGTAGTGTAGATTGATAAGTCGCATCCCTTAGGGGCCGTTCTTGCCTAGATAGTCCTTGATCGGGGCCAGTATTTATAAGTTCTCTGGGGGGGTGCCTTGAGTGATATTTACCTCTTGGGGATAGGTGGTTGGGTGGTGGAGGTGCCCCGGGGTTTAGTGGTTTGTTATTCGTCTGGCCCCAATTGAAAATGTTCCCATTTGCATAATCCGTTCTATCTCTTTCGAACTTTTTCAGCTTTCTATTAATGAGCTCGGTCTCTAGTGTGGTGGTAGCTGTTTCAATTCTAGATTTCCACTCTCTAAACTCATCCATAGAATTAAATCTATTGAGATCCGACTCTATATCTGGGATGACTTTACGAACTCTAGCTAGATTTCGTTCGCGTTGGACTACCACTATCTTCATCCATTTTTCAGAACATTCAATGGAAGCTTCCTTCCATATTAAGTGTAAGTCAGGATCTAAAAAAATCACAATCCTTTTTGTTCCTCATTCCTCTGGGAGCAATTTGCTCCGTGATGTATTCTGAGAGGAAGGAGGAGTCTATCCATTGTGTGCTTTCATACCTCCGAGCACCTATCCCCAAGAGGTAAATATCACTCAAGGCACCCCCCCAGAGAACTTATAAATACTGGCCCCGATCAAGGACTATCTAGGCAAGAACGGCCCCTAAGGGATGCGACTTATCAATCTACACTACCGAAAAGGCTGCAATATGTCCCACATACTACAAGAAAACGACCATATAGATATGATCATCCCTCAGGCCACCAAAGAAAGAACCATTACCATGAAAACAGAGGGAGGGGCCCACAACACGGAGGTAGGGGGAAAACAGAGGGCAATAATAAGAACCCGGACAGGCACCCAGTACAAAGGAAAAGTAAAGGAGGCCCTAAAGGAGGTCCCACTATACCATTTACCCCCCCAAAATTTCCAAAAAATAAGGGAGATTCGGTCAGACCATTCACCCCCCAGAGGCTCCCCAAAATCAAGGGAGTATCTGGCAGACCACTCACTCCCCAGAGGTTCCCCAAAAATATTGAACATCCTAGGAATACCCATTATACCGCATCGGGGTACTTAGAGCGGTTTAGGGAAAGAATGAGGGGAGAGAGAGAGGGTGCGATCCCGAAGAGGCGCGATCAGAGCCCGCCCCCACTAGCAAGAACAGAAGCAGACATTAGCGATCCAATAGAAACTAGAGAACCAAGTGTTCATGAACAAGGAGCTCAGCTCCCCATCACCAAAGGATCCTTTTTGAGAGCCATAAGCCCCGAGGGAGGTGTAAGAGACCCCGGCCAGGACCATCATCATTTTTTAGTACCGGGACCCCCTCTAACCCAAGGGAGTTTGAGAAAAAGAGGATTAGAAGAGTTAGAAGGGGGTGCAGAGGAGGGAGAGCCGTCCAAAAAAGAAAGGAAAAACGTAGAACTCTCAACAGCTGTCAGTCCACCATAAAGATATATAATTTGTCTGCCCATGTTCTGACCACTGATGAAGAATCACTGCTAAGAAAAGGGCTCAATTTTGCTCCATCAGCTAGGCCCGATGAATTCCAATTATATAAGGATTTACACAGGTTCATTAGGTCATTAACTCTTAAACGCTTTTTTGCGTCTAAAAAGGATGGAGCACAATGTATTATTGCATCGTCCAGGGATCTAGGGGGCACACCAGTAAGTGAGCCTTTAGACATTGATAATGAACAGATGGTACAAGTGGACAGTAATGATATCTTGTTTGGAATAGAAGATGACTGGTTGCAATATGTGCCCACTGCCAATGTGAAACACACTAGTTTCAGGCCAAAGTCAGTGTTTTATCCCTCCCACTACAAGGGCCAGTTCATTAACACCTACTATCAAGTAGTCTTAGACCAATTTAAGAACTTATGTAAAGAAAGGCCGCAAAATAAACACAATTTGAACGTTGTAGAAAAGAAAGCTTTAAAACAACTCACAGAAAACAAAGACATTGTGATTAGACAGGCAGATAAAGGGGGAGGGATTGTTGTGATGAACTTTGTTGATTATCTGAACGAGGGGCTGAGACTTCTGACAGATGCCTCAACATACCGACCACTTCTCACAGATCCGACCATGGCATATAAGGATGAGTTACAGCAACTGGTGAACAAGGCCTATACGAATAATATTGTTAATGAGCACGAAAAAAGGTTTCTAGTCCCTAATCATCCATCTGTCCCATACTTCTACCACATTCCAAAAATCCACAAAAGTATGATCAAACCCCCAGGAAGACCGATTGTAGCTGGAATGGAAGGGCTGGTATCAAATATATCTTCTTATGTGGACCATTTCTTGCAACCTTTAGTTTTGGAGTCGCAATCCTACACCCGTGACTCTTTACACGTGATGGATATGTTACAAAACTACAGGTGGGATAAAGGTTTCCTCTGGGCCTCATTAGATGTTTCATCGTTGTACACTAGCATTCCTCATGACAAAGGTCTAGAGGCAGTGCAATACTTCCTTATACAGGACTGTTCACTCCCCATACCACAAGGCCAATTCATTTTAGACCTATTGCAATTTGCTCTCTCACACAATTATTTCAGTTTCATGAACAAACTGTACCTACAGACCTGCGGAACATCGATGGGGGCAGGATTTGCCCCTAGTTTCGCCAACCTGTACATGGCCTATTGGGAAAATTTACACATCTGGTCCTGCAATCCATTTAGTAAACATCTGGTTTTCTACACAAGGTACATCGATGATATCTTGCTGATTTGGGATGGCAGTGCCCAAAAGTTTGATGAATTTTTGACCCATTGCAACAACAACACCTTTGGTCTGAGCTTCACTCACGTTCTGTCCAGTGATAGTCTAGTCTTTTTGGATTTAGAGCTATATACTAATGACGAGGGCTTGATATGTTCAAAAACTCACTTCAAACCCACGGCGGGTAACTCATACCTCCATGCATCCAGCTGCCATAACCGAAAGTGGATTCAGAATATACCTAAGAGTCAAGTCTGTAGGCTCAGACGCAATTGCACTTCAGATAGGGATTACCTCGAGCAGGGTGAGATACTCTCCAAAAAATTCATTGAAAAAGGCTATAAATCTGGACAAATACAGGACATATTTAAGGAGTATAGGGTCAGGCCCAAACCTAAGGAAACTCATGATACTGACAATAGCAAACATTCTGACCTATCTTTCATCACCAAGTACACTGAATCATCAAACGCAATAAAGAATATAGTGGTCCACAATTGGCCCATTCTGAAGCAGGATCCTATACTAAGAGATCTAATCCCAGAACACCCAGCAGTTATTTTCAAAAAAGCCATGTCCATAAAGAACACTATAGCCCCCAGTAATGTCAAGAGGAGAACCACGAAATCAGAAAGTATGTTTCCTTCTTTGAAGGGCTCTTACAGATGTAATGTCAAGAGATGTGGATGTTGTTCTTTCATTAGTCACAGAACCACTGAGGTAATAGACGGAAATAATCATGTTCATAAATTGAAGGATTTTATAAACTGTGGGAGTGATTATGTGGTGTATCTCCTAACCTGTGGGTGTCCAAAATTTTATGTGGGTAGAACGACTAGACCCCTCAGGCAAAGACTAGGTGAACACAAGAGAAACATATTGGATGAGGTAGAGAAACACAGTGTCCCACGTCATTTTAAGGAACATCATAACAGCATGGTGGACACACTGAAGATTATTGGTCTGGAAATGATTCCTAGATCCCTATTACAAGGACAGAGATTCAGAAGGCTCTGTGAGAGGGAAACCTTTTGGATTTTTAAATTGGATACCCTCAGTCCTAAGGGCCTCAATGAAGGTCTTGAGATATCGACTTATCTGTGATACATCAATAATTATGATAAACCAAGTACTGTTTTGAATTGATTGTTGGTGGTCAGATATTGTTATATTAACATGATCCCTCTTTTTCCTTCTCTCCCTTCAGCACTCCCCACTTAGCAGAATGTACACTAGATGAGGGTGGTGAGTATGCTGTTCAATAGGCATCGTCCATAGTAGGTCCCATTCTCCCCTTCCCCCCTCCCCCAGCCCCCCTCCCCTTTCCTTCCCCCAGAGGCGGATCCATGTGGTGTATGTGGGCACATGTGTTTTTATATATACTATATGCCACACACCGGGACCACTGGATAATGTCCACCACGGGCACCCTGTACCACTGCTGCCAAGCAGCACACCCCCTAGCCCCCCTAAAGCCATATCCCCTCCGCACATCCCTCCGCCACACCTGGGACCCCTTATGGGTCCCCGGACCTGTGTGTTTTAGATAGAAAGGGTATGTGCACATCTATCTATGCACATATCCTCATTCTCTCCTGCACACAGGGTGTAATGCTCAGGAGCAGAAATTGGATCGCCCAGTCCCGGACCAATCCAATATATATTATTTGGGATATTACCCGTTTGGGAGAAACATTGGTTTTTAGTCCAACACCCCTGATTCCCATGTGTTGTAAGCAACTTTTATGTAACTTTTATAGATACAATGTCTCTGTAGTTTTAAGCAATTAGCAACTATTGGGTCATGGTTATGAAAAAATGAAAAAATTATAATGTTTTTATGATGTTTTGTATATGAGTTGCCATGTGACCAGAGGTTAAGCACAAAATAGCGCCCACTGTAGGTGGGCGATGACGTACATTGGACATCAACTGGTGGTGGTACCAGCAGTGACTGTAGTTATGATCTATTGTGCAGTCGCATGCATAAGTATCGATTGGAGTTCAAACTATGAATTATTGATGCTGCCATTGGTTGTCATACACTTTCCGCTTTATCTAATTTATCTTTATATGTTTTTAATGAAAGGTCTCTTTTCCATTGTGTTTTACTTATGTCTATTTTAGCCATAATTTATTTACTATTATGGAGGATGACGCGCTGGCCAAAGTGCCCGTATACCCGCCCTCCTTCCCTTCTTTGTTGTTCCAAAAAAAGTACGCCCAATAAAGTTGGTTTTAGCTTCTTCAAGTCGCCATGGCGACCACACGAAGCAACACTACAAGTAAGCCCATTAGAGCGTGTAGACGTCATCTGACGAAGGCGCCGTGCGCCGAAACGCGTCATGACGTCACACGCTTACTGAATTCAGCCACGCCCACTCCTCAGCGTACCGGAGTCCAGGACATCGGAAGCCGCGCTGCTGGCCACAGCGCGTCATTCTCCACCACTGAGGAAAGCGGCTGGCTGCCCGCTGATATGCGATTTTAACTCCATTTGTTTGTGAGTATAATTTTTATGTGTCAATAAAATACCCCTCATACGTTTAATGCACTATGGCGCGCTCCATTTTCTCTTCAGTTGTCTTGTGAACCACCCTACCCGGAGCGCTGCAGTGTTGTAACCAAGGGGGAACCACATTTGATCGTGCGATCCTCTGACTGGAGCGCAGAATACTTTTTGTGTGTTTGTGGTAGCCAGTACACAACCAGGCACAGCCGCCAAAGACTGCCAGACACATGGGGCACACGGTGCAAAACCGGGCACAGACGCCACAGACTGCCGGACACACAGGGAAGCCGGTATACAATCGGGCACAGTCACCACAGACTGGCAGACAAATGGGGCATCCGGGACACAACAGACACAAAGCAGCCAGTACAAACCTGGGAATAACCGCCACAGTATGCCAGACACATGGGGCACACCATGCAATATCGGGCACACCCACTACAGAATGCCAGAGACATGGGGCACACTGTGCACAACTAAGCACATCCAGCCACAGACTGCCAGACACACAGGGGCCCTGTGACGGGGTAGCCATACAAACCTGGGAATAACCGCCACAGAATGCCAGACACATGGGGCACACTGTGCAAAACCGGGCACAGACCCTACAGAATGCCAGACACACAGGGCAGCCGGTATAAACCTGGGAATAACCGCCACAGACTGCCAGACACATGGGGCACACTGTGCAAAACCAGGCACAAATGCCACAAAGTGCCAGACACAGGGCAGCCGGTACACAACCGGGCACAGCCACCGAAGAGTACCAGACACACGGGGCACATTGTGCAAAACCGGGCACAGACGCCATAGAATGCCAGACACACAGGGCAGCCAGTATACAACCGGGCACAGCCACCGCAGAATGCCAGAGACACAGGGCAGCCGGTACACAAGCGGGCACAGCCGCCACAGACTGCTAGACATGGGGTACATTGTGCAAAACCAGGCACAGATGCCACAGACTGCCAGACACACAAGGCAGCCGGTATACACCCGGGCACAGCCACCACAGACTGCCAGAAACACAGGGTAGCCAGTACACAACCAGGCACAGCTGCCAAAGACTGCCAGACACACAGGGGCCCTGTGACGGGGCAGCCATACAAACCTGGGAATAACCGCCACAGAATGCCAGACACATGGGGCACACTGCAAAACCGGGCACAGACCCTACAGACTGCCAGACACAGGGCACCATGTACAAATCTAGCAGACATGTGGGGCAGCCGGTAAAAAAAACTAATAACACAAACATTGCAGGGAGGGGGGTATAGATGAGCACAACACTTGAGAAACACCCCACACGTCTTATATTACCTTGGGGTTCAAGTCAAAGAAGCTGTAGTATTTAAATCTCAGTAGCAAGGCTTCATTCTCCTTCACATCTTGTTCCATGAGTGACCGCGAGGAGTCCATCCACCTGAAAGAGAGTAAGACGGGATATTAGGCAAAGGAAACTACACCGGAGAATCGATTGACTTTAAAGAGGAACTCCAGTGAACATTTTGCTATTGGCAGGTGATGTAGCTGCTGCATGGTTTTTGGCAGTTGGAAACAGCTGTAAACAGCTATTTCCCACAGTGCAACAAGGTTCACAGACAGGAAACTGCCAAAAGTTCGAACTTTTCTTGTGGGAGGGGTTACTTGTGGTAGGGGTTTCACCACAATATCAGTCATACAGAGCCCTCTGATGGTCTGTTTGTGAAAAGGAATAGATTTCTCATGTAAAAGGGGGTATCAGCTACTGATTGGGATAAAGTTCAATTCTTGGTCGGAGTTTCTCTTTAAATGTCACATTTCCAAGTTCACCAGCATGTCCAGCAGCTATAGAGGCTGGAACTTATGAGGCTGTATCCCCAAACCCCCCCTAAAACGTCAGTCTGTCATCTGTACAGCAGGATGTGGATTTTGAACAGAGCAAAACCAGAAAAGACGGTCTATAAAATGCAGATTCCAGACTGTATGCATCGGTAACTGATCAATTTATATCTGTTCAAACCCTAAAGAAAGGTGGTCTGCCAGAATTCCTAAATGTAATTTTTTTTTTGAGGTTTAACAACATAGTTACCTTAAAGGGGTTCTGTGGGGGTTTGCTGAAGATAAAAACCGCCACTTACCTGGGGCTTCTATCAGCCCCCTGTAGCAGTAATGTCCCACTGCGTCCTCCTCCGATCCGCCGTTTCCCACCGCTGGCACGGGGCATTATTAGTCTGTCATAGCCGAATAATGTGCGCTGCCGTTCGCGTCATCGGAAGCTTATTGCGCAGTACGAAGTTTTCTTGTACTGCGTCTGCGCAGTAAGCTTTCGATGAAGCGGGCGGGAGAGAGCACGGCTGCGCAGCCGCAGTTGGACGGCGTGCCGCGCTAGACCGGGACACGGCGGTTCGGAAGAGGACGGCGCGGGACATTACTGCTACATGGGGCTAATAGAAGCCTCAGGTAAAGGTGCGTATACACGCACTACAGCAGCCAACGGCGGGTCCACCGGGCGGATCGTTCAGGTACAACTTTATCAGTCCGCTGACATTGCGTACACACGCACTACAGTCTGCTGAAAACCCGCCCAGCGGGAGGTGCCGACGGACCAGTCATTGGCTGCTGTCGTGCGTGTGTACGCACCTTAAGTGGCGGTTTTTATCCTTAGCAAACCCCCACAGAACCCAGTTAACCACTTCACCTCAAAGCGGTTTTTACCCTAACACAGGGGTTCTCAAACTAGGTGCCGCGGCACCCTGGTGCGCCTTGAGCACCTGCCAGGGGTGCCTCAGCGTTCATTCCCATCCTTCGGGGGGTGCTGCTGAATAGGGGTCATAACGGCATTTCGGCAGTTATTTTTGCCGAGGGGTGCCTTGAAAATATTTCAAACCCATCAGGGGAGCCCTAAACCGAAAAAGTTTGAGAACCTCTGCCCTAACAGATAAGAGCAATTCTCACCTTTCAGTGCTCATCCCTTTCATTTGCCAATAGCTTCATCACTACTAATCACAATGAAATGATCTATATCTTGTTGTTTTTTAACCACCAATTAAGCTTTTTGGGGTTGATATTTGCTTTCAGTACTTACGTATTTTCTATGCATTTTAAAGGCAAACAACAAGAGAAAATTTCATCCCCTACAGTTTAATATAAACACTGCTACATAAAACCCACACATTTTATCTGCCCATTTGTCCTGGTTATTACAAGATTTGAATTATGTCCCTAGTACAAAGTATGGTTACAATATATATTATTTGGAAATAAAGGTGTATTTTTTCACTGATCTCATGTGCACACGCGCGAGAACGCACGTGCGGGGGAGAATGCGTGCACATGCACAGCAGCAAGAGGCTCCAGCAGGACGTTTTAATACACCTGCTTGTCTTTAAGTGGTTAATCTGCACTATAGTAAAACGACCACAAGATGTCACTGTGTAAAATGCAATGGTGATCTGAATGGGATTGTTATTTCCTGTATTCATGTGCATGCATTTGAAAAAGTCACGAGCCAATTTAGGCGTGACATTGAAGGGATACTGTAGGGGGGGGGGGGGGGGAATCAATGAGTTGAACTTACCTGGGGCTTCTTATGGTCCCCCACAGACCCCCTGTGCCCGCGCAGCCTCTCTCCGATGCTCCGGCCCCGCCTCCGGTTCACTTCTGGAATTTCAGACTTTAAAGTCTTAAGGAGAACCCGAGGTGTGTTTAAAGAATGTTATCTGCATACAGAGGCTGGATCTGCCTATACAGCCCAGCCTCTGTTGCTATCCCAAACCCCACTAAGGTCCCCCTGCACTCTGAAATCCCTCATAAATCACAGCCATGCTGTGAGGCTGTGTTTACATCTGTAGTGTCAGTCTCAGCTGCTCCCCCGCCTCCTGCATAGCTCCGGTCCCTGCCCCGTCCCTTCCCTCCAATCAGCAGGGAGGGAAGGGATGCAGGCGGGGACCGGAGTTCTGCAGGAGGCGGGGAGAGCAGCAGACTGACACTATAGAGATAAACACAGTCAGCTCTGACAAGCTGTTTGTCAGCAGCGTGGCTGTGATTTATGAGGGATTGCAGAGTGCAGGGGGACCTTAGGGGGGTTTGAGATAACAACAGAGGCTGGGCTGTATAGGCAGATCCAGCCTCTGTATGCAGATAATATTCTTCAAACCCACCTCGGGTTCTCTTTAAACCACTGTGCCTGCGTTCCTGTGTCCTCGCTTCCCCTGATGTCACCAGGAGCGCACGGTGCAGGCACAGACCATACTGGGCCTGCACAGTATGCTCCTGGTGCCATCAGCAGGAGCGAGGACACGGCAATGCAGGAGCAGGTGTTTTCAGACTAATTCCAGAAGTGAACCGGAGGCGGGGCCGGAGCATTGGGGAGTGGCTGCGCGGGCACAGGATGTCTGTGGGGGACCATTAGAAGCCCCGGGTAAGTTCAACTCATTTTCCCCTGACCCCCCTACAGTATCCCTATAAATAATGATATTTCTAGCAATATTAGTAAATAATTTAAGTGCAACCTTAAATAAAATCGATAAAAACAGTAAAGAACTATTTAATTGCGGTATTACAATATCAGTAAATTTACTGATAGTGTTGAACCTAACCTCTCCCTACTCTCACATAGAACCCTCCCCTGGTGGTGCCTAACCCTAAGACCCCCCCCCCCCCCTCCCCGGTGATGCCTAACCCTAAGACCCCCCCTAGTGGTGCCTAACCTTAACACCCCCTTATCCTTGCTACCAGTAATACGATAAATTTCAATTCCAATTGCAGCCACCCGCTAAATAGCGTAATGGCTTTCTATATTACGATAAATAACAATTGCGCCCATTTTCGGCGCAACTTTTTCAACTGCTCCTATTCACACTGCATTCTCTCTGTTCTAAGCAAACTGCACTTCCTAATGGTGGTGTATGATCTATATCTGCATGTTTTTCTCCAGTAAAGAGTTCTAACTTGTTATACTGGGTGCCTATCTGCGTCTACAGCACACTAGCTCCAAAAATGTTGCCTTCTTAAAACAGAAGGCATTTGCGATAATTCAGCTGTAAGCAAGCAGCTGTGATTTCCCATAATGCATCACTCCCAAATAGGCAAATCATCTCTTTGCGACCCTGAAAGCAAGTCTGCACATCCACAGTTGTGTACTGAAAGCTGAATTATCGCAAATAGCTTCTGTTTTAAAGAGGAACTCTAGCAAGAAGAGAGATCAAAATTGTTCATGTTTGATCCACAATCCGCCTGCAGGTCATCATCTCTACTACTGGCAGACATGAAAAAAAAACAGACAGCACCAACTGCAATTATCTATAACCACACCCCCCTAACAATGCGATAGGCTAAAAAGTTTTTTGTTTTTTTTAAAGAGATATACAGTACATATGCACAGAGGGAGATACTGGTTGCTTAGCAGTTGTAACCAACTAATTTCCCATCATATTACAAAAAGACTTCCACAGTGTGACGTCAGGACCATGGTCATGACATCACTGTGGGAGGAGTTTCACCCCAATATCAGCCATACAGAGCCCCCTGATAATCCGTTTGTGAAAAGGAAAAGATTTCTCATGGGAAAGGGGGTATCAGCTACTGATTGGGGTGAACTTCAATCCTTGGTTACAGTTCTTCTTTAAAGCGGATCCGAGATGAAAAACTAACTATAACAAGTAACTTGTCTATAAATCTTAGCTAAAGTTTAGATAGTTTACACAGCAAATCTAGCTGCAAACAGCTTTAATAGAATAAAGGTCCGTACACACGTCGGACTGGAGTCAACGACGGGTCCGTCGTTGCCTCCCGCTGGGTGGGCGTTCCAACGACAGTCCGGCGTGTGTACAGTCTGTCGGCGGACTGTTAAGGCTGTTTCTGAGCGATCCGCCGGGCGGATCGCTCAGAAACAGCCGTATCAGTCCGCCGACAGTGCGTACACACGCCGGACTGTCGTTGGAACGCCCACCCAGCGGGAGGCAACGACGGACCCGTCGTTGCCTCCAGTCCGACGTGTGTACAGACCTTTAGAATATTTCTTCCTGTGATACAATGACAGCAGACATGTTGTTTGTGAACATTACACAGAGGCAGGCTTATCTGTATCTTGAGCAAAGAAAACTAATCCCCCCTCCTCCCCCCTGCCTCTGAAATCTCTGGCTAGTAATACCTCCCCCTCCTCCTGCCCAGACTGAGCTCCCATGAGCCCTTGCTACTGTCTGAAAGTGCCTTGGCTCTCTGAAAACCTGTGGGAGTGGTTTAGTTAGTTTATAGGGAATTAGAGCATTAAAACAAAAACAAAAAAGTATTTGGCTTGAGGAATGCCCTATAAACAATAGGAAAGAAACACAATTATGCAATGAGTAAAAGTTCATCTCGGAACCACTTTCAGAAGGCAAAATTACATTTAGCATTGCTTTTTAATAAGGCTTTTTGGTCTCTTTCACTCCTTAATACTTACAAGGTAGTTCTGGGTCCCCACAAGCTATCTGGGTACTACTTACAGAATTTCATCAGTTTGAGGGTCGGTCCCCCAATAGAGTTTGGAATATTAACAGCAATATGACCAGATGTGCTTTGAGTCCTATGGGAGAAAAGCGCTTTACAAATGTTATTGTATCGTTATTGTCAAGACAAATAACATTTATATCGCGCTTTTCTCCTGGCGGACTCAAAGCGCCAGAGCTGCAGCCACTAGGGCGCGCTCTATAGGCAGTAGCAGTGTTAGGGAGACTTGCCTAAGGTCTCCTACTGAATAGGTGCTGGCTTACTGAACAGGTAGAGCAGAGATTCGAACCCTGGTCTCCTGTGTCAGAGGCAGAGCCCTTAACCACTACACCATCCAGCCACTGCTATGTTATTGTATTGTATAGAAGCTCCCAGCTCTGGCTAGTCAGTACGTTTGAATAGTTACAGAGCTGAATAAGCCTAGATCAAGGCACTGCTATACAAGTTTATTATCCATATACAAAATACTATATTTCCCACAGAACTGGGTTGAAAAAAGGACATATGTCCATCATGTTCAACCAGAGCTTGTTTGAGGCTGCTAAATGGTTAAACTACAACTGGGGACAAACCAAAGCAACCCTAGATCAAGTCACTGCTATACATGATTATTATCCATATATAACATAGCACTGACATTTCCCATAGAACTTCAGTTTTTCCCTAAATATGAACAAAGAACTATATATGACAAACATGCTTCGGCCTGTAAATCAAGAAATTGACAATCTACCCCATGCTATTTGGATAATTATAGAAAAAAAAGCAGGAAGGGGAAATAGTTCATTTGGTTTAGATTTAATCCTTTAGCAGACAATTTAATTAGAGGTTTGCAAGTGATCCAGGCCAATTTTAGCATTTTTTTAAATTTTGTATTTGTTACATTTCCTTGCTACTAACTAGTACAGCTGTAATGTATATTTATGGCCACTTGTCACTAGAGGGCAGTGTGAGACAATAACAGAGGACCTCTGCTTTCAATTTTTATATCCTCTGTTAGCAAAGAGAGATCAAAGCATTCCAGGAATTTACAGCACAACCAGTTCTGCTGGCGGAGGTCAAACGCACCACACTTAACTCAAAGGAGATAATTCGTTTAAGGCTTCTAAATGGTTAAACTACAACTGGGGACAAACCATTGGAAAAACAATATTAACAAACAAGGATAATACTTGCCCTTGGTTTAGCTTGGCTTTGTCGAGAAGGGTCTGAGGCTTATACAATTTGGCAAGAATTTCGGGAGAGGTGATTGGCTGGCTAACGGCTAGTATGCCAGGATTGCCCTCAGACAGGGCGCTGTCACCAAACCAGGCGGAGGTAGGAGAGAGGGGGCTGCCATCTCTGGAGTCGTAGGTGGGAGTCATGGTCTTGCTGTACAACCCGGGACTGGAGTAAATGCTTCCTAAAAACACAGCGAACATAAATGCATTAACATCATGCAGGAGAACCGATCAGACGCATGCTGCAGCAACACTCCGGTACACCAACAGGAAGAGGAAACGGGAGGAATTCTCAGAAACAGAGACACAAAAAGCACAGAGGAAGCCAAACTCACCTTTCACAGGACCAATGTAAAGAACATCAGAGCCTAAAGAGAGGGCAGGAGAAAAAAGGAAAAAAAAAACAAGAGGAAATGAGAGAGACAGAGATAGAAAAGTGAAGGGCAGAAGGAGGGCGATCTGGGAAAAAAAAAAGGCCATCATTTGCCAAATTATCTGAAAAGCAGAATTATAGGGGAGTGATAGAGCAGATTCAAAGCTGTGTACCATTTATTACATTCATCATCATCAATAAGTTATTTTTGTGGATTCATATGAAACTTTATACAGGAATGCACTGCATATGCCACCACTAGCCAGCAGAGGGCGCTGCCAGACATCTCTACCACTGCTGTGAGCAAACCAGTACTTCCTAAAGTTGTCTTCATTCTTCTTTTGTGGCAAGTTAAAAAAGGAACCAGAGGTGTAAGACCTGTGGAAGCTGCCATATTTATTTTCTTTTAAAGGGGAACTGAACTGAGAAGAACATGGAGGCTGCCATATTTCCTTTTAAACAATACCGGTTGCCTGGCAGCCCTGCTGGTCTATTTGGCTGCAGTATGTCTGAGTAACACCAGTAACAAGCATGCAGCTAATCTTGTCAGGTCTGACAATGTCAGAAACACCTCCTATGCTGCATGCTTGTTCAGGGGCTATGACTGAAGGTATTAGAGGCAGATGATCAACAGGACAGCCAGGCAACTGGTATTGCTTAAAAGGAAACAAATATGGCAGCCTCCATATCCTCACTTCAGTTGTCCTTTAAACAATACCAGTTGCCTGGCAGTCCTGCTGATCTTTCTGGTCAGTAAGGTCTAAATCACACATCTGAAACAAGCATGCAGCTAATTTTATCAGATTTGTCATAGACATCTGGTCTGCATGCCTATTAATGGCTTAAAGTATTAGAGGCAGAGGATCAGCAGGACAGCCAGGCAATGTGCATTATTTAAAAGGAAATACGCATGTCAGCTTCCAATTCCCTCTTACCTCTGTTCCCTTTAAAGCATGCATGTTTGAAGCACACCTGAGAGGGATATGGAGGCTGCCATATTCATTTCCTTTCTAACAATGCACATTGCCTGGCTGTCCTACTGATCATTTGCCTCTAATACCTTTAGCCATAGACCCTGAACAAGCATGCAACAAATCACGTTTCTGACTGAAGTCTGACTGGATTAGCTACATGCTCGTTTCAGGTGTGTGACTCAGCCACTACTGATGCCAAATAGATCGACAGAACAGCCAGGCAACTGGTATTAACTTGCCAGTTAGGCAAGGTGTTTAAAGATAACCTTAAGTCATAAAAAAAAAAAAAAAATGAGATGAACTCACCTGGGGCTTCCCTCAGCCCCCTGCAGCCGATCGGTGCCCTCGCAGCTCCGCTCCGATGCCTCTGGACCCGCCGGCGACGACTTCCGGTTTTGCCGTCACCGGCGGACAGGCAAGGGAACGCGAGTGATTGTTCGCGTTCCCAGCCTGTATATCGCCCCCTATGCTGCTAAGGAGCCGCAATAGCAGCATAGGGGGCGATATACAGGCTGGGAACGCGATCAATCACTCGCGTTCCCACGCCTGTCGGCCGGTGACGGCGAAACCGGAAGTCGTCGCCAGCGGGTCCAGAGGCATCGGAGAGGAGCTGCGAGGGCACCGATCGGCTGTAGGGGGCTGAGGGAAGCCCCAGGTGAGTTCATCTCATTTTTTTATGGCTTTAGGTTCACTTTAACTTGAATCCTTGTGCAGATCGCTTGATACTCCTCCCTGTATTGCCTGATGAAGCGGGATTGAGCCTGCGAAACGCATTGCAAATTTTTTTGGGGAGTTTCTAATAAATGTGTTTGACTGTCTGAATCGCAGTCGTTGTGTCTGCTTGAGGGAGGTAAGACCACCACTTCCTCCTTCATTTTTGCCATTTGAGTTGGTTTTTAAGCTCATTTAATCTAATTTTATACTTTTGGCGCCTCTGTTCATTGTATACAATTGTAGGCAACTGGTATTGTTTAACAGGAAATGCATATGGCAGCCTCCATATACATCTCACTTCACATGTTTTTTTTTTAAATATGTGTTTAGGGGGTACATGGTAGGACTTTAAGAATGTCAGTTTATGAGTGCAGGGTTCTCTCCCCTATTGTTTCTTGCACGTGCTGTATGTGAGGTTTTAGAACTCGGACGCTTGTCTACTTTAGGGGGACCCGGCAGGAAACCTCATATGGAGATACAGCTAATGTGATTGGCTGGACAGAGCCCTCTCAAACTGATAGCTTTCCAATAAGCTGTAGTAAACTATGGTCACACTATTCGTCCAATCACAATGCTTCATGCTGTAGATGGTGCTGTGATTGGAGAGCTGTTTCCTGCTGGCTCCCCATAGACCAGCGCCGCAGATCTCTCTGGATGAGTTACATAGTTCTGTTCTTCATCAGCTTGGTATTATGTCCCTTCAATTACAGCTCTACTTTGCACAAATCATGAATGAGAACTCAGCATGGCAATATTCTAGCAGATCGATCGGCTGGGAGATCTCTAATGGAAGGAGGAGGAGAACCCTAAGGAACAATTGGCGGCGAGACACTGACCAGACCCCGGCGTGAGCAGCGGCCCTTCCAGCTCCAGAATGTTCTCTTCCATTTGTTCCTCGATCTTTTTCTTTTTTTTCTTGGTCGGATCTCTGGGTTTCCGGAGCAACGAAAGTTCCTCTGGATGTCGGATATCTGCGCAGAAAAACAAAATAAACATCTTTAGAAATAGTGAGAGAAGATGGCCGACCGTGTGAGGACTGAGGTAGCCTGAACAAAGCCAGGAATCCGCTTCATACAACAACACAACATTTGTAAAGCGCTTTTCTCCCATAGGGCCCAAAGCACATAAGCTGGTCTCAGATCAGTACATAGTGATGTGTACAGGGAAAGTTACGCGATCATGAATGCCAAACTAAACAGGTTGCTTTTCAGTTTTGATTTTAACTTCTCCAGGGTTGGAGCTGTCTTGATTACACATGGCTAGGCATTCTACAGGGTAGGGGAAGCATGACAGAAAGCTCCAAAGGTTTTCAGTTGAAATCTGGGGGTGGTCAAGTTATTGACTACCTGCATCGCACACTGATTTGCCTAGAGTGACAACTCCTCCGCCAGCTACTCTATCCCTCATTCATACCTTAAAGCGGACCTCAGCTCAGAACATCCTCTCTGTTCTAAAATATAAAAAAGCAAGCAACAGCATAACATTTAAAGAAAAACATTTCTTTGTTACAGTTGATACAAATCCTGCAATAAATCTGAAGTGTGTCTACTTCCTGCCCTTATGGAAGCAGACATAGGGCAGGGCTAACATCTTATGTTTGCAAATTAGCTGCTCTGCCGAGGCAGCCAGCTGACACAGCTAAGAGATTACAGTTCTGCTTAGACAGGCTAAACTCTCTAAGTACATGCAGGGTGCATTTCTCGGTTTTCCTTTTGTCCTGTGCAAGAGTTCAGGTCTAAAAACTTAATACACACATTTTTTTGTTTATAGAAATAAAACAACGGTTCGGCTACAGAAAGTGTAACGTGTGTGTGCAGGGACTGCGGGAGCCAGCCAGGTAGGTATTTTTTTCTTTAAATAAATTACAAACCAAATTGCATACACTATGCATTGCTAATTAAAACAAATTAACTACCATATACTTAGGAAAAAAAATAAATAAGTTGTGCGCACAAGACAATTTCCTAACATCAAACACTTCCCAAGTTGAGAAACAGCATTTTTCAGCAAACAGAAGTATTAGGAAAGTTGGGTCAATGGCCTGGAATGCAAAGACTAAAAAATGTTTAGTATTTAAACTGGCAGTTAAAAGGAATTTCTTAAATGGCCTTGGAAAAAGAAATTGCGAGGCCAGCAGTGGTAGAAATGCAGGAAAATATTTCGTGGTATTTTAAAGGGACAATACACTGCCTGTGAGAGGCCCAGAAACGCCCTGTTATGTGGGAGTATATATTAAACTTGTTTATTTACAACACAATAAGTCAAGTCATCACAGGGACAGTATATTTACTCCAGAATACCTCCCAATCGTCCCGACATGGCCAGGACTGTGCCAGCCAAGTAATCATAGGGACAGTACATGCATTTCAGCATACCTCCCAATCGTCCTGATGTGGCCAGGACAGTCCCAGTCAAGTCATCACAGAACAATGTTTCATCAACTTGGAATTACTGGCATCTCACGGACCATCTGTAGTAACAGTATGAGGGGAACTCTGACTGAAATCAGTAGAGAGGTCTTAAAGGGTGCCCTCCGGTCTCCCTCCGCCGCTGAGTTTCGATTTCGGACGACTGCCAGTCGTCCTGGGGCCTCTTCCGCATTCCTTGTCGTAAACTGCAGTAAAGCGCGTCCGCATGACGCCAAACGCGTCATCGCATGACGTCAAACGCGTCATGCGGACGCGCTTTACTGCAGTTTACGACCAGGAATGCGGAAGAGGCCCGAGGATGACTGGCAGTCGTCCGAAATCGAAACTTAGCGGCGGAGGGAGACCGGAGGGCACCGAAGGACCGGCGCGGGCACAGGACGGCTGCAGGAGGCTTGGGAAAGCCCCCAGGTAAGTGAATTTATTTTTCCGCAGCAGTTAAGGTTCCCTTTAAGGAAAAAAAAAAAAAAAAAAAAAAAAAAAAAGGCAGGAGCCTCAATTACAACTTTCAAAAGACAGGAAAGACAAAGGCGCGATTTACGTAGACACATAGAAACGCTCATACCGTTTCATATGTAGGATTGCAAGCAAACGCTTAATTTCAGCCTGCATCTGCTGTATGTCTAATCTCTGCTATCTTTTGTATTTTTTCACCTTTGCTTTCTTGATCTTAATAGTGATCTGCAATAGTGTTAGCACCTGAGTTACATTACAGACAGTATTGTAATTGCTATTGAATTCTGGCTGTTTGTTCACACTTTGTTTTCTGGTGGCTGTCTGCAATTTCCATCATAGCCTGTATCACATACAGATCTGTTTGAAGTTGCAGGAAATAAGACCACCCCTATTACTTAATTAGCATATTGTCTGCCAGCTGACTGGGCCTTCCTTCCTGATTACACATTGCTAATGCTATAGCTATGTGTATATGAGGAGAAGCACCTTGTCGGTTCGACAAGTCGGTTCGCTTTCTAAGGGCAGTTTTCAAAGGGCACAAACGAATTTACCAAAATTCACCAGTAATTCAACAGAAATAAGCACCACATCAAGGTAACATTAACTTTGTTGTAACTTACCTGTACTGCTGCTCACTATTGCTGTCTAACTAGATCATCTCTGCCCTTAACCACCCTGGCGTTCTGATTAAATCGCCAGGGTGGCTGCGGGAGGGTTTTTTTTAAATAAAAAAAAAACTATTTCATGCAGCCAACTGAAAGTTGGCTGCATGAAAGCCCACTAGAGGGCGCTCCGGAGGCGATCTTCCGATCGCCTCCAGCGCCCAGAATAAACAAGGAAGGCCGCAATGAGCGGCCTTCCTTGTTTTGCTTATATCGTCGCCATAGCGACGAGCGGAGTGACGTCATCGACGTCAGCAGACGTCCTGACGTCAGCCGCCTCCGATCCAGCCCTTAGCGCTGGCCGGAACTTTTTGTTCCGGCTACGCTGGGCTCAGGCGGCTGGGGGGACCCTCTTTCGCCGCTGCTCGCGGCGAATCGCCGCAGAGCGGCGGCGATCAGGCAGCACACGCGGCTGGCAAAGTGCCGGCTGCGTGTGCTGCTTTTTATTTCATTCAAATCGGCCCAGCAGGGCCTGAGCGGCAGCCGCTGGCGGTGTTGGACGAGCTGAGCTCGTCCAGACCGCTCAGCTGGTTAATTCTGAACTGCACAGCCTACAAGCCACCCCACCAAATAAAAACAAACTGCACTGATAAACGACTAAACGTTGCTCCATTGCCCTAGGTAAGCCCACCACCAAGTATCCTCCAACCTCTGCTACACCATTTTCCCTACCTATTTTCACCACCACTCCCAGTGCAACAGTATGTATCCCCAACACATCATTATGCGTACCCCCCTCATACCTCCTCCTCTTTCCCTTAATCACCCGCCCTATTGGTGCCTCATGTTCTGGCTCCATCTGCTCCTCCCCCTGGTCCCTTGTCCACTGCTCACCACACATCCTAACCCCAGGCCCACTCCGGTCTCCCAACCCCCCCGTTCCCCTCCTCATACTTCCCACCTCACCCACCACAACCAAATTTACCCACCTAGCCCCTCTCCCCGCCGCACCTCCCACCCTCCCCATACCCACGAACATTCTCGCCCCAATCTCATTCCCATCCGCCCCATACTCAGACAATCTCTCCCTCTATCTGGTGCTCTCTGGAATGCCAGATCTATCCGCAACAAGCTTACAACTATCCATGACCTCTTTATCTCAAAAACCCTCACCTTTCTTGCCCTTACTGAGACCTGGCTCACCCCCTCTGACCTGCCTGCAGCTGCAGCCCTATCCTACGGGGGTCTACACCTCAGCCATACCCCAAGACCAGATAACAGGCCTGGGGGAGGGATGGGCCTTCTCCTCTCCCCATCCTGCACCTTCCGTGTCCTTACCCCTCCCCCTTCTCTTTACTTTACCTCCTTTGAGGCCCATGTTATCCGCCTCTACCATCCCCTCCCAGCCATTATTGCAGTCCTATACCGCCCCCCCTCCAGTACTATATCGCACTTCCTAGAAAACCTTGCCTCCTGGCTCCCACACATCCTGTCCTCCGACCTCCCAACAATCATCCTCGGAGACTTTAACATTCCAATTGATGAGCCTACCACCTCTGCTGCCACTCAGCTTCTCTCACTCACCAACTCCCTTGGTCTCACTCAGCATATTAACGCCACAACCCACAGTGCTGGTAATACCTTGGACCTAATTTTCTCCAAAGCCATCGCACTTACCACCCTGGACATTACACCATTCCCCATCTCCGACCACCACCTCATCACCTTCACCCTCACTCCATCCAGCACCCCCTGTCCCCCTCCCCAAACTGGACGTTGGCAGAGAGATCTGCGCAACCTTGACCCCAATGTACTAGCCACACCTCTCCACTCTCTCTCCTCCTCCCTCCCCAGCCTAACCTGCCCCAACGAAGCGGCAGCTCAATACAACAGTAACCTCTCTGCAGCCTTAGACCATGCGGCTCCCCTGACCTTTCGTACCAACAGTCGCCCCAACCTTGGCACACTGCCCTCACAAGAAAACTACAAAATGAGACACGAGCTGCAGAACGCAAATGGAGGAAATCCCACAACAACAATGATTTCCTGGGATACAAGACCAAGTTGCAGATGTACCATGCTGCCCTCGCTGATAGTAAACAGATATACTTCACTCACTTGATCGCTACCCAAGCCTCCAACCCACGTCGTCTTTTTGCCACCTTCAATGCCCTACTTAACCCCACACCTCCCCCCCCCCCAACCTCCACCCTCTCAGCCACTGACCTATCAAATTACTTTATCAACAAAATTACAACCATCCGGAAGGATATTTCTCTCCTCCACTCTATCGCCCCCGCCTGCCCACCACATCCGACTCCTTCCTCTTTCTCCTCCCTTACCTCCTTCAATCCTGTCACGGGGGAGGAAGTCAACCAGCTGCTGGCAACTTCACCTGCCACTTCCTGCCCCCTAGATCCGGTCCCATCTGATTCTCTGCGCCCACATTTTTCTGATCTGGCCCCTGTCCTCACCCATCTGTTCAACCTCTCCTTCTCCACCGGCATCTTCCCCTCCGTATTCAAACAGGCCACTGTGCTTCCCCTACTAAAGAAATCTTCACTTGACCCTGCTCTGCCATCCAACTACCGCCCAATCTCTCTCCTCCCTTTTGCCTCAAAAATTCTTGAACGCCTGGCCCACCAACGCCTGACCAACTTCCTTAACTCCAACTCCCTTCTCGATCCCCTGCAATCTGGTTTTCGCACAGCCCATTCTACAGAAACCGCCCTCACCAAAGTGGTAAATGACCTCGCCCTTGCCAAAGCCGAAGGTAAATACTCCATCCTGCTCCTCCTGGACCTCTCCTCGGCATTTGACACTGTCGACCACTCCCTCCTCCTCCACTCCCTGCAGCTAATGGGCATTCAGGACCTAGCCTTAGCCTGGATCTCCTCCTACCTCTCCAACCGCTCCTTTACAACATTTTTCAATGGCTCCTCATCCACTCCTACACCCCTCTCAGTTGGTGTTCCTCAAGGTTCCGTCCTAGGACCCCTACTGTTCTCACTCTATACTGCCTCAATTGGCAAAATCATCTCCTCCATGGGCTTCAATTACCACCTGTATGCCGACGACACCCAGATATATCTCCACACCCCAGACCTCTCCTCCTCTACCATGGACAAAGTCTCTGCCTGCCTCACATCCATTTCCTCCTGGATGGCTGCCAGGTACCTGAAGCTTAATTTGGACAAGACTGAGCTTCTAATATTCCCACCCCGCACAGCTGCACCCCTCCCAGATCTGCACGTCACTATTGAAAATACTATAATCCACCCTACCTCCCAAGCCCGCTGTCTAGGTGTTACTCTGGACTCTGAACTTTCCTTTACCGCCCACATCCAAGGTATTGCCAGATCCTGCAACTTCCACCTCCGCAACATCTCCAAGATCCGCTCCTACCTGTCCCCTGACACCACTAAACTCCTTATCCACGCCCTTGTCATCTCCCGCCTAGACTACTGCAATTCTCTTTTATCTGGCCTCCCCTCCAACCGTACTGACCCACTTAAATTGGTAATGAATGCGGCAGCCAGACTGATACATTCTTCTCACCGCAGCGCCTCTACAACTCCGCTCTGTAAAGCACTACACTGGCTCCCCATCAGCTTTAGGATCAATTTCAAAATCCTGTGCTTTGCCTACAAATCAGTGCACAAGACCTGCCCAACCTACATCTCTGATCTGGTCCACAGGCACATACCAGCCCGCCCCCTCCGATCCTCCAATGACCTGCGCCTAGTCGCACCACGCATAACTCAGTCACACGCACGATTGCAGGACTTCACCAGGGCCGCCCCTACTCTCTGGAACTCTCTCCCACCAGCCATCAGACTCGCCCCCACCTTTAATTCCTTCAAACAAGCTCTCAAGACTCACCTCTTCACGCTCGCATACCCCCCTACACCAGCACCATAATATGTTCTGTTAGACCCCCTCTCAAAAGACGCACCTATTGTCTCCACCCCACCCTTTAGATTGTAAGCCTCCGGCAGGGCCCTCCTCCCTAACGTACCCAGCTTGATTATGCAATCTTACTCGCAACCACCCCTCTTGTAGACTCGAACAGTCTCTATTTTGACCTATGATACTGTATTGTTATCAAATCATTTGCATGATCTTGTTTTGTTGTGAGTTTCCGTATGTTCTACCTGTATGTTAACCCATTTATCTATTGTGCAGCGCTGCGTAAAATGTTGGCGCTTTATAAATACAATAAATAATAATAATAATAATAATAATAATTGGATGCCCGGCATTATGACATGTTAGCACACAGTTGTTGGCAGTCAAGCAGCACCGGACGGTGCAGGCTGCATGTACTTTGCAAAAAGACAACTTTACTTACGGTAACGTCTTTTCAGGTAGTCAGGAGGACAGCACCCCTGGATGAGACTTGTCTCCCTCCCCACCGTGGACAGGAACTGCAAAAGAAACAATTTGCATAAGCAATAGGCAGCCAGGTATATAAGCTACTTACTTGCCACTATACTTCAGTTAATATAAAAGATAATACGGACACTTAATAATGCTTATACAAACCTCTGATATTCCACCCAATAAGGGCGGGTTGTAGGGGTGCTGTCCTCCTGACTACCGGAAAAGACGTTACCGTAAGTAAAGTTGTCTTTCCCGGATCGTCACTCGGACAGCACCCCTGGATGAGACGATATACTAAAGATCAGGCTTAGGGCGGGACCACTGCTTGCAGAACCTTTCTTCCAAAGGATAAATCTGTAGCTGCCGATACATTAAGTCGATAATGCTTCACAAAAGTGTTATGACTTGACCATGTTGCAGCCCTGCATATCTGCTCAATGGAGGCCCCTGCCCTCTCTGCCCATGACGTAGAAATGCCTCTTGTAGAATGAGCCCTGACCGAAGAGGTTAACGTCTTTCCCCGTATCTGGTATGCTGATACAATTGTCTGTTTGATCCAGCGTGCTAAGGTTGTCTTAGAAGCTCTGTTCCCTCTTGTTTTTCCTGCAAACAGGACAAAAATTGCATCTGATTTTCTCCAGGCATTAGATCTTTCTAAATACTGTAACAGACACCTCCTCACGTCCAACAAATGTAGTCTCTCTTCCTTATCATTTGCCGGATTCTCACAAAATGACGGGATATAAATTTCTTGGTTCCTGTGGAAAGAAGAAACCACCTTCGGAAGAAATGTTGCGTCCGGACGCAATGTTATTCTATCCTCTGAAACAACACAGTACGGCTCCTTAATCGATAGTGCTTGTAGCTCACCTATTCTTCTTGCTGTAGTAATTGCTAGAAGGAATATGGTTTTCAATGTCAGGAATTTGTCCGAAACTTGAGATAAGGGTTCAAACGGAGACTCACATAGACCCTGTAACACTGTATTAAGATCCCAAGAAGGAACTCTTGACCGTATAGATGGTTTTAGTCTTCTTAAAGCCTGAAAGAAACGGATTATATAATCCTCCTGTGCTAATTTCCTTTCTAGGAACACACTCAAGGCTGACACCTGAACTTTCAAAGTACTAATACTAAGACCCTTCTTATAGCCACACTGTAAGAATTCCAAAACTGATCTAAGCGATCTATTGTTGCAGGATCTATCTATACACCAGTGATTAAAAACTCTCCAAGCCTTCCGGTAAATTAATCGAGTTACCTTCTTTCTACTATTGAGTAGTGTTTCTGACAGATCATCTGAGAAACCCTTAGACTTCAGTATTTCCCATTCAGGTTCCAAGCTGATAGGTGAAGTAGACTCGGATCTGGATGTAATACTGGCCCCTGGGATAACAAGTCCTGAGTCAGTGGGAGGATTATTGGTTCTGATATCGCTAGAGACTGTAGTAATGTGAACCATGGACGTTTGGGCCACATTGGAGCAATCAATATGATTCTCGCTCTGTCCTGAATGATTTTCTTCAATACTCTGGAAAGTAATGGAATTGGCGGAAAGGCATACATCATCCTGCCTCCCCAACTGATTGTGAACGCATCCATTGCCCAAGGTAAGTCCTCCTGAAACAGGGCACAAAACTTCCGGCATTTTGAGTTCCTTTTCCTGGCGAATAGATCCAGTTCTGGATATCCCCACTGTGACGTTATCGTTTGAAACACTTTCGGATTGAGTGACCATTCGTTCTGGTCCAGCTTCTCCCTGCTTAGATAATCTGCCAACTGGTTTGATGTCCCCTTTAGATGACGTGCTTGTAATGACATGATATTGTTTTCTGACCAGAACAAAATTTTTGATGTTTGTTTCCATAACATCTGGCTCTTCGTGCCTCCTTGTCTGTTTAGGAATGCTACCACAGACTTGTTGTCGGTCCTTATCGTCACATGCGTTCCCTTGATCTGATCCCTGAAGTGTAGCAGTGCCCTCCATACAGCTTCTAGTTCCCTGCTGTTGGATGATCTTGAGCTGATCTGTACTGACCATTGTCCCTGAGCCAGAAGAGCATCCAAATGTGCTCCCCAACCCCATAAACTGGCATCTGTTGTAATTATCCTCTGCTCTGGATAACTCCATACACGGCCTGATGAAAGATGAACTTGGTTTAGCCACCAAAGTAGGGACACTTTTATGCTGTGAGGGATAGGGATCTTCTTGTCTAATACCGTGAGGCTTCTGTTCCATGATCTGAGGATCCATAACTGCAGAATCCTTGTGTGGAACTGCCCCCACTGAACTGCGGGAAACGAGGCTGTTAGGAGCCCGAGGACTGCCATTGCTTTCCTCAGTGATACTGTCCTTGCATTCTGAAAGGAAAAAATAGCATTTAGAATTGCAGTAATCTTTCTATCAGGCAAGAAGATTCTTTCATTCCTAGTATCAATGCTAAATCCGATAAACTCAAGAACCTGGGAAGGAACTAGTGAAGACTTCTCCCAATTAATAAGCCAACCTAAATGCTGCAGATAATCTAACGTTGACTGCATCTGCAATCTTACCCTTTCCGCTGTAGGTCCCCAAATTAAAAAAATCATCTAAATATCCAAGGATATTAACTCCCATCAGCCTAAGCTCTGCTAGAACCTCAGACATGACTTTGGTAAACAGCCAAGGGGCAGAAGAAAGTCCAAAAGGAAGAGCAATAAATTGAAAATGTCTTACCTCTTCCCCCATGTGGACTGCAAATCTTAGATACTGTTGTGATGACGGATGAATAGGTAGGTGAAGATATGCATCCTTGAGATCTAGAGAAACAAGAAAATCGTCTTTCTGCAAGAGATGAATCACAGATTTTATATTGTCCATCCTGAATCTTCTGTATTTTACATCTAGATTTAATTTCTTTAGGTTTAAGATGAATTGGTAAGATCCCTGTGGTTTTTTTACGAGAAATACTGGCGAATAGAACCCCTCTTGTTTCTGACAACTCGGTACATATCTTATCACCCCCTTTTCTAATAGAGATAGGACCTCGCTTTGTAGTGCACGACACTTTCTTTGATCTTGTGGTTGGGGAGTAATGCAAAACCTCAGAGGAGGATGATGATTGAACTCTATCCGGTACCCTTCTGATACAATCTTTAGTAACCACTGACTTGTGAACTGAGGCTGCCATACTTCTAAAAAGTTTGCAATTCTCCCCCCCACTGGAATCCTGGCGTCATTGCTTATCCTGCCTCCTGGCAGGATTGAAATTGGGTTTCGGTTTCTGTGATCTGTATGGGACCCAACGTTTACCCTTGGAGGACTTGGAGTTTTGGTCAGACCTGATGGGGGGACGAAATGGCCGCTTATACTGGAAAGGTCTTTTCTTTTCTGGAAAGTTTTTCTTTCTATCTGATGACCTATCTAAAGTATCATCTAAATTGGATCCAAAAAGCAGCCTGCCTTCACATGGTATACCACATAACTTAGATTTTGAGGAATTATCCCCATTCCAGGTTTTAACCCATATACCTCTTCTGGCTGAGTTAACTAAAGCAGTAGTTCTGGCTGTAAGTTTAACAGTGTCGTCTGATGCATCTACCATATAATTAGAGGCATTTAAAACTTTCGGAAAATCATTAAGAATTTCTTCTCGCGGGACCCCAGAAGCAATCTTATCCTGCATTTCTAATAACCATGTTTTTAATGATCGACTCACTGCCGTGGACGCTACTGCAGGCTTGAATGTTAAGGAAGAGGATTCCCATGCTCTCCGCAGGAGATTGTCCATTTTTTTGTCGATTGGGTCCTTCAGACAACCAAAGTCTTCAAATAACAGATCTGTTTTCTTTGACACCCTAGAAAAAGACGGGTCTAACCTAGGCGGAGTACCCCAAAACTCCTGATCTTCCGGAGAAAAAAGATAACGATTAGACAAGGATCTCGGCCAAAAAGCTCTCTTCTCAGGGTTATCCCATTCCTTCTTAATCATACCCTTAAGGGTGGAATGGACTGGGATAAACTGAGGCTGGGGGTCCGCCAAAGTCCTGTACATCTCATCCAAAGGTGTCAAAGATTTTCTTTCTGTCTTGATACCCATTGTATCATACATAGCGCTTAATAAATCCTTCATTAAATCGGTTGAAAAAGCAAATTTTGATCTGTCCACATTTGAGACCTCTTCCTCCATATCTGATAGCTGATCTAGCTCCGATATCTCCCCCTCAGATAACTCAGAACCCTCCACCTCACTCTCTCTTCTACGTTTGGATCCCGAGGGCCCTGGTTGAGCCAAAACAGGGGAAGCAGGGATAGCAACTGCAGGTATTGTGTCCATATTTCCAGTAGTTCCTGGGACATCAGAAGGAACTATAGAATTGGAAGCAATGGCAGAATCTTTGATCTCTTTAATCGCTGAAGACATCTCAGATCTCATCCAGCCCATTAAATCTTTAAGTATGACCGGAGATTCATCCTTGACTACTTTCTCTGTACAGCTCTGACATAATCTTTTAGAAGAAGATGAAGAAAAACGACTGTTACAAATTGCGCATTTCCTCTCCGACCTGCTTGAACTATGCTGACTGGTCTGAACAGCAGCCTTGTCAGTTTTTTCACTTTTATCAGATTTGTCCGACTTGTCATGTTTTTTAGGCTATAAAAAAACACAAACAAGGGACAATCGTTACTAAAGGTTACATAGTAAAAAACCATAACAAGCAGGAGTATACAGGTACCACATCTACTTGCCAGAGAGGGATCTTGTCCAGACTTAGCAGATTGCAAAGGAGCTGAACCTGAAGCGTCCTCCATGATTGCCAGCCACATCTGAATCATGGACTTACTTCCACATATATACCCTCAAACAGACCCAGCTGACCACAGCTAACGCCGCCCTGCTGCATAATTAATCAGCCTCACATACCTTGATGCATCAGCTGAAGCTGATTACCATACACCGCCGCGGCTCCTGCCGCTTAATTAGTCTAGCGTCATTGTGATGCAAATGTAATCAGCTGTTTCGTTGATTTAGTATTCCCCGCCGCGGCCCCTGCCGCTCTGCAGACCTCAGATCACGCGGGACGCCAGCGCGTGACTACTTCCGGGTAAACCGGAAGTGACCTCTTCATGCGTGCGCCTGCACGCATAATACTGCTGCCTTCTCCGGAGAAGCCTCCCAAACGCTGCAGGACTCCCCACTGATCACTGCTCAGCTCTATTGGGAGTCCTGCCACACGCTGCCCCTGCCGAACTGACATGGATGGCCCCCTGGAGACCTCTCCCTCCGCTCCGTCCGGGACAGGAAACTATACTGAAGTATAGTGGCAAGTAAGTAGCTTATATACCTGGCTGCCTATTGCTTATGCAAATTGTTTCTTTTGCAGTTCCTGTCCACGGTGGGGAGGGAGACAAGTCTCATCCAGGGGTGCTGTCCGAGTGACGATCCGGGAAATGTACTTTTACACAAATCACCCTTGAATATAAAGTGGGCCACAGCAGCAGCCTATGGATATTTCAGACTTGCGCAAAAGGTGGATCAGCGCAACACCAGGCCTCCAATCAGAGATGCGCTGAGCCCCCCCAGGAACTATAAACGCACCTTGAACCCAAACAGAAGCTCTGCATATACACCAAAAGCATGGCTGTTAAGTGGGAGCAGCTGACCAAAAAAACGAATTAAATTAGTACATAGCAAGGAAATGAGCAGCGCTACTTAAAAACAGACTAGTGCCTACCTGCAAAAGAGTGCAAGCCTCACTTGTGGGGTCGAATATACACCGAGCATACACATGACCTGTCTACCACTGGAGGAGGATGTTAGTTTCCTGTAACAGCTTGCATGCAACCTATTAAGTACTCGTCCCTCCCACTGCGAAGAAGTCAATCCTCCATGGGAGGGGCCTAACACTAACTAAATCCTAACCTATGTATATGCATAGCCTGGGTGCGCTACCAAGTAATATATGATATTTCAGACTGTTGGCAGTATCAACAGAATGACCTAAACTGCAGTATAGTTAAGCAACCACAAGATGTCACTGTAAAATGTAAAGTGCTGCGATAATCTCTATGGTATTGTTATTTCCTGTATTCACTCTGTGTTGCTCTAAGTAAGCTGCATTATCTGGTGGTGGTGTAGGATATATCTCTACATGGTTTTCTTCAGTAATGATTTCAAACTTGTTATACTGTGCGTCTATCTGCGTGTACAGACCACTCTGCTGCATCACAGGCTAGGTAGCTTCTGAGGTATGAACATTTTAACTTCAGGAACTCGCCCCTGTGAACCCCTGATCACCCACCAAAACACCATCCTGTCAGATCAGTAATGTCGGTCGCTTTCTGCAAGATAAAAAAAAAACGATTGTGCAACATATTGGGGCAATGATCTTTGGCAGAATCAATCACCGTGATCAAATATGTAGAAGATTGTTTCGATCAAAAACGGTCACTTCAAGTTCCTAGGACTGGGCAAAACGTTCTGCGTTCCTTCCCAAGTTAAAAATACAAGATTTCAGAAATATAATCTATTTTCTAATTTATAATGATAAATAGCAGCCTTTTTTCCAGCTGCATGATGACAAATATACAATATTTTACATTTATTGGAGGAACCCCTCCCTTCCTTTTATATTGCCGGGACAGAATCCGGCAGACTGGTGGAGGAGATAAAAAACAAAAACACAGGCTGCTACTGATGATGTCACAGGGGAGGTGATCTCAGCTTGTGTGAGATTTCACAGGGACGACCCCCCTGGGAGGGAGGGTAGCTGATGACAAACACACCCATGATCTAAAACCTCCTACTAAGCTCAGAAGTAATGGCTACCACCTGTAGAACCCTAGTTATGCAAAGAGAAGGGTGAAAAGCATGCACTGAAATGCTCATAGGATTGAAGGAGTGTTTATTTATATTTGTATGTGTCAGAGTGGTGCAACTAAATATTTTGATTTAAAAAAAGGTTTGGTTTGGGTCCGCTTTAAATGGTATAGAAATATTGCCAGGTTTTTACTGCATTCTAAAAAGGTATACAAGAAAAAGTATTAAAGAACTTTAGTGAAAACCAATGAATAGCTTATTTTTTACAATATTTATTTATAGATTTAGTGTTTGCCAATTATAAAATATTTCCTCTCCCTGATTTACATTCTGAAATGTATAACAGGTGGTGACATCTTTAGTCCTGTCAGGTGATCTGTAATGCTGGGAATACACGACGCGATCCGGTGGCTCGATTAGCCGCCGGATCGACTCCCGCCACGACCCCGCTCATCCACGCAGGCGCCCGGATCGCGGGAACTTCTCTTCGTTTTTCTTCCATTGTCCGCCCGCGGGGATCGAGCGCGGAATCAATCCGTTACGTAATCGGACACGTCGGAAATTATGAATCTAGCCATTAGCGGCTCGATTGATAAGAAAAAAAATGCTGTGTATGCCCAGCATAAGGAATGTTCGTTACTGAGAGTTCTATGCACAGAGGGAGATATTGCTTGCTTGACAGTTGGAAACAGACGTCTTTTCCCACAATGCAACGAGGGCCACAGACCATGGTCCTGACATCACATTGTGGGAGGGGTTTTACCACAATATCAGCCATACAGAGGCCCCATGATGATCCGTTTGAGAAAAGGAATAAATTTCTCATGGGAAAGGGGGCAGCAGCTACTGAGTGGGGCAAAGTTCAATCCTTGGTTAAAGTTCCTCTTAAAAAATGTAACTATCTACCATGTGCGGAAGGAAGCACATGTAACATTAGGAAGAACGGTATATTGGTGGAACTGCTGACTTATCTACATTTGTCTATCGATTCTCTTGACTACAATAAAACTCATGAGTCTGATTTATGTGTGGAGAAGAAGTCTTTTGAGTCTAGTCAGGGCATTGTATTGACAGGCAATGTATATTGCTCTATAAGAATTACTGAATTTACTGTCTACTGTCAGATCACCCTTACAGAAAACCCAAACGTTCTAATTAGTAAATCTATTCTATAATGGCAGGTCGTTTACCTCCTGACCGGTATAAGGAGATATCGAAACGCTAGCCAATTCTGTACTAGCAAAGAAAAACAAAAGTTTGCTTTCCTAAAACAGAAAGAATTTGCGATAATTCAGGTTGGAGTGAGCTTGAGATGTCTCCCAGAGCAACACTGCTGAATATATGCAAATTAACCATCATTACCCTTAGAAGCTAAACACACCTCCAGAACCGCTGGAATGCAATGATGTGTCAGCTTGTTAATTTGTACAGAGCCATAATAATCCAACATGCATACAGACTGTTTCGGATTGTTTGATCCTCATCAGTGCATGGCATGGATTAATATGGCTCTATGGAGTAGGGCTTGTGAATCCGAGAGGCACAGACTAACCAGCAAGCTCATGGTGACCCAGAACTCATTGGAGTGTGTAAGGGACTACAATGGTCCTAAAAGCCCCCTAACTAAGGGGTCTTTTAGGACCCTTGTAGTCCCTTACACACTCCAATGAGTTCTGGGTCACCATGAGCTTGCTGGTTAGTCTGTACTACCAAAGAGACCTGCATCTTACAGGTGAATCCATAAGGCTGTACACACACTAGTTTACGGTTGTTGGAAAACGAGAGATCCCCAATATTTAGTGACTAGTGAACGGAATATGAATTCAGTAACGGCACAGCAATAGTCTGCCGATCGGATAGTTACCGGACGTGAGAAAATGAAGACACGGTCGAGCGATATTCACACCATGCGAGTAGTTTATCGATTGGTACGAGCAACCAAGACCGATTACCACCCGAATCAATCTACTAGGAGGGGCCAGCCTGCTGCTGGGACACTTTTTTTTTTAATACACGATTCTCAGCGTTAATTGCCGATGTCCGCAGTCTAGTGTATACAGAGCTTAAGAGACAAGTTTTTCATATTTTAAAGGATTACACTAACATACTAACGTCGCTTTCTAGGGCCCTTTTCCACTAGCTGCAGCAAACCGCTTCAAAAAGTGGACCGCAACCATTTGCCAATCGCAATAGCACTGTCGTGCTCAACTTTTCACTGGCGCAGACAGAACACAATGCGCATGGCATTTGTAGGCGTTTCCTCACACATCCCAAAAACAGAGATTGATTGCTTCCTCCAAAAACTTGCCTTAGGCTCAACACACACCATACAATCTTGGTTGTTCAATCTTACCACTTTCATGTAGTATAAGAGCTTATCCAATCAATCATTCAAGGTATTTTCAATCTATATTGTCCCTTATACTATATAGATTTGGTAAATCTGTTCAACCAAGATCGTATGGTGTGTGTGGAGCTTTAGACTGACTATAGTAGTATTAGATTGTGAGCTCCTCTGAGGACAGTCAGTGACATGACTATGTACTCTGTAACGTGCTGCAGTGCTACATACACATGCATAATTATAAGTTATCTACACCGAAAACTTTTATAATTATGTCATTACTTTATATACATAATGCATACAAAAAAACATGTCCCTAAACCGTAGCTTTAGGAAGCGATGTCATTGCAAGAAGATGTAACCAGAAGTTGCTGCATCATAAACACACATTGAGGGAGGCACAGCTGGGATGTGGAGGGCCTGTGTGGATGGCACTGGGCAGTGGACACACTGAGCTCTGATAAGGAAGCACACAGGGATATGGACACTTCCTGCAATGCAGTGCTAGCTTGTAAAGCAGCCCAGTACCGGTGTCAGGCTTTGATGTCCCCAAGAGGTGGAGGGGAGGGAAGGAGGGGGACTCTGGCCAAATCGGTCCTGTGACTGAGATTGCAAGCTGTGTCCCCCTCCTCCAGATACTCGATCTGTCTGTGCTGTGTGTGGCCTGGCAGATGACTCAGAGCCGTGTGTCTGACATTTTCAGATTCCATCAGTGAACCATGCAAACCACTCAACAGGCAATGAGGCAGATACGGAACCATGGGCCATGTCCCACAGCGGTATCACAAGTCACGGCCACAAGCCACTTTGCTAGAAACTCATAATTATTTATTATGGCCGCTTCACACTTGCAATAAAAACGTATCAGTTTGGTATGTTTTTTGGTGTGAACAAAAAAACAAAAACAAAACAAAAAACGGAGGAACAGATCGTAATGTTAAAAATGTTGGCTGTCTTGCAAAAAAATGGATACGTTCCTGAAAACTGAGTGGAGAGTCCCAACATGGCACTTTTTCTTTTTTGTCCTTCTCCGGAGATGATCGGATCCCCACGGAAACAAATGAAAGACAATGCAAAAAAACGGACCTTCTGTTAACATAGAGAACTTTGCACACCAAGTTTATGCCAACGCGGATTCCTTAAACTTCCTGCAACTCCCCTCAGCGCCATCTTTGCGGACTTCCTGTTTATAAGCATGGCTACAAACATGCCGACCAAGTGGTTATTTTTTAATGTGGAGGACCTGGTATTGGCTGTCCAGGAGCACCCAAAGAGCTCTATGAGGAAGAATATCCACAGTACGCAACTTCCACCATTACAAGTAAGTTTGGAAGGATATTACCAAACAGTTTCACAAGGACTATGATACTTTGATACCAAAAACACTCCCAAAACCCTCCCAAGTACATTAAAGAAGGCCTTCTATGGTTTAAAAAAAATTGCTTGGTACAACATAACCACTTACTTCCTATTGGTCAAAAAGGGCAACATTATCATAATAGCAAGAAGTTTAAATCAGGATGATACCATTTATTGGCTAACTAAAAATGAATAAAAGTTAGTTAGCCAATAAATGGTATCCCGATTTAAAACTTCTTGCTTTTACTGATGGCTAACCTGGTACAATATCCTACTGCTATTATCATAATAGAAACGCCCATAAAGGATGTACATATTGTTGCCATACGTTTAAAGAGAATCTGTATTGTTAAAATCGCATAAAAGTAAACATACCAGTGCGTTAGGGGACATTTCCTATTCCCCTCTGTCACAATTTCGCCGCTCCTCGCCGCATTAGTCAAAAACAGTTTTAAAAAGTTTGTTTATAAACAAACAAAATGGCCACCAAAACAGGAAGTAGGTTGATGTACAGCATGTCCACACATAGAAAATACATCCATACACAAGCAGGCTGTATACAGCTTTCCTTTTGAATCTCAAGAGATCAGTTGTGAGTTTACCTTCTGTCCCCCTGCAGCTCTCCTGCACTGAATAGTGACAGGCTGATTGTTTCTTCCTGCAGGCAGCTCTGCCCTGTGTCTGTAATTCCTCAGTATGTGTCAGCCAGCTCCTTTCACAGCCCCAAACAGAGGAGGAGGATTTTTATCCAGCTCTCTTCCCTCACTGATAAGAGCAGAGACGCTGCTGGTTTATGTAAATAACACACACACACTGGAGTGTGCATAGAGGGGCCTGGAGAGGGGTTTGCATAACAGATCAGCACGGAAGAGTTGGCAGCCTTGCAGACACAGGGTGACAAGTCCGACAGGGGAAACCTACATTGATGTATTACAGAGACAGTGATAGTAGAAAGTGCTGCAGTAAGCCAGAGCACATTAGAATAGGTTTAGCAACTTGTAGGATGGTAGAAAAAAAAAGGATGACATTTTTGTTAGAGCTTTTCTTATCGCTTTTTGGCCTCCCAAGCTTTCTGAGAACTTTTTAAAAAACGCTCCCGTTGACTTACATTAAAAGCACAGTAAAATCGAGCAATTTTACCACGATCATGATTGAACTGCCATTTTAATGTAAGTCAATGCGGAAAAGGGGTGTCAAGGTGACGTCACGAGGCCGACTGGCAAAAGATCTCATGCTGAAATTGATTGGGAATCAGCCTGCGGTAAATGACAGCCAGCAGATCTCTCTCCGATCAGATCGAGATCTGTCTAATGTTGGATTAGCCGCCAAAAATCGCAAGTATGGATACCTTTAGAGGCAGAGGATCAGCAGGACAGGTAAGCAATATACCTTCATTTAAAAGGAAATAAAAAGGTCAGCCTCCAATAAGTCTCTCACCTCAGGTTCCCTTTAAAGTGGACCTGAACTTTTGCACAGGACAGAAGGGATACATAGATAAATCCACCCTGTATGTATTTAGAGAGTTCAGCCTGTCTAGTTCCCCCTCATCTGTGCCTAATCACAAGATGTAATTTGATCTCTTCAGCTGTGTCTGCTCGGGAATCTCCTTTGCCAAAGCAGAACAGCTAATTTGTAAACACAGGATGTTAACTTTATGTCTGCTTCCATGAAAGCAGGAAGTAGAAACACTGCAGATTTTTTGCAGGATTTGTATCAGCTGTAACAAAGAAATGGTTTTCTTTTTAAAAGGTTATTATGCTGTTGCTTATCTTTTTTAAAGCAAACGTGAACTCAGAACGTCCTCTCTGCTCTAAATGTAGTTTCTGACTGGACCTGAGCTTCAAGGCCACCACATTCAGCTTACGGTTATCTATCTGCTCCTCATACCGGCGGCTCTGATGCTGCCTCAGACAAGGTCAGCTCTTCCCACAGAGCACCGGCAGTGTACAGTACATGGAGATTGTGCGCCAATAATTAGGTTTAGGAGGAAGTAATCCCAGAGGTTCGGGCCTGTCTGGAAACACGGAGGCAGCGCGATATAAACAGATGTAACTGCTGGCAGGAACATCCAACCTAACAGCGAGAAACCCGATACAAGGCCGGAGTCTTCAGCACTATGAGAGGATGGAGTCTCTCAGAGAAACCAGATACAAGGCCAGAACCTCCTGCACTAAGAGGATGGAGTCTCTCAGGGAAACCAGATACAAGGCCAGAGTCTCAAGCATTATGAGAGGACGGAGTCTCTCAGAGAAACCAGATACAAGGCCGGAGTCTCCAGTACTACGAGAGGACGGAGTGTCCAGCACTACGAGAGGACAGAGCCTCTCAGGGAAACCAGATACAAGGCCAGAGTCTCCAGCATTATGAGAGGACGGAGTCTCTCAGAGAAACCAGATACAAGGCCGGAGTCTCCAGCACTACGAGAGGACAGAGTGTCCAGCATTATGAGAGGACATAATGCTGGACACTCCGTCCTCTTGTATCTTCAGATACAAGGCCGGAGTCTCCAGCACTATGAGAGGATGGAGTCTCTCAGGGAAACCAGATACAAGGCCTGAGTCTCCAGCACTATGAGAGGACGGAGTCTCTCAGGGAAACCAGATACAAGGCCGGAGTCTCCAGCACTATGAGAGGACGGAGTCTCTCAGGGAAACCAGATACAAGGCCGGAGTCTCCAGCACTATGAGAGGACGGAGTCTCTCAGGGAAACCAGATACAAGGCCGGAGTCTCCAGCACTATGAGAGGATGGAGTCTCAGGGAATCATTTGATTTCCACAATTTCTTCTCAATCACAGCTAAAAATTAGCATCAGTGCATCCAAGGCAGCTACCAGAGTCTGAAACCGAGGAGCGATCTGTGTGTCGTGACTGCAATCAGGGAACAAGGACACAGTGTTTCCCCCAAAAATTAGACAGTGTCCTGTTAATTTTTGCTCCAAATGTGCTAGGGCCTATTTTAGGGGAAGTCTTATATTTTTATGAACACGCTAGTTCCTGTGCTGTGTGTCCTCCTGCCTTCACCACTGGGCCACCTCTTCCTCTGCTGGATCCCCCTCTTGTGAGACCTTGTGTCCCTGCTGTGTCTTCCACTGGCCACCCCATTGTCCTCCTGGTGTCCCCCACCATCCTCCATGCTGCTGTGTCCCGGATCTATGGAGGAGAAGTACAGCAACTTGTGTTTCTCTTGGAGCTGATGGTCTCGCAGGCAGGACCCATGGCTCCATTATTCTGCCAATCATTCCACATGCTGAGTAGCAGTGAGTGCAGCGATTGGCCCAATAACAGAGCCATGGTCCCTCCTGTAAGACCATCAGCTCCAGTAGAAACATAAGTTGCCATACTTTTTCCTCTTACTGCCGCTAGGACTTAACTTTCAGAGTAGGGCTTATATTTCCAGCATGCTCAAATTCTTGCTAGGGCTTACTTTTGGGGGATGTCCTAATTTCGGAGAAACTGGGAGTACACAGTGCATGGATGTGACTGTTTAGTGTTTAGGTCTTGAGCTCAAATATTCGCCAAGTCATTTTCACACCAAAAGCCCCATTTTTGATTTTGAAAAGATATTAATGTAACAATGTATTTTCACAATAGGGTCACCAAAAACAAATACAAGAAATGAAACAAAAACATGAATTTCCGCTCAAAACAATAAGGGCCATACCCTAAATGTGCTTGCTAATGTGCAGGGACTTAATTCCTTTCACTCCATATTAGGACTCCCATAATTCCATGCAATTCTATTCAAGAACCTCATCACTGTCGACCAATCAGATAACTGCCTGAGTATGTCTGCGATCAGTGACCAGAAGTCCCCGTTAGGTCAGCAGACAAGGAGAAGCCACCAAATTCACAGCTGTAGGTAGACCTGCACCTTGGAGGCGACTGGACAGAAACACTGGCCATACACACAAACCGATTTAATGCAATCATGAGCTCTGAACTTCAAAACAACTTAAAGCGTTTTTTAATACACATTAAAATGGTCTGATGGGACCTGTATTTTCTGGATCTCCGGTTAACTGGTCTGCATATCACTGCAACTTTCAAGATAAAAATTTGGGGTGCCATGAAACTGATGTGAAAGACATGCCCACCGCCCCTTCAATCAATCACAGACACGCCCCACTACACCTCCAATCACAGCACAATACAGCTATTCCACAGTACTATACCAAAGCCACGCCTCCAAACCTCCATACACACCACAGCTAAAAGACAAACACTTATATAGAGCTTTTCTCCTGGCGGACTCAAAACGCTAGAGCTGCAGCCACTAGGACGCGCTCTATAGGCAGTACAGCCACGCCCCCACCAGCATGGCAAACCATGAGGAATTAAGGACCATTTCATTAATCTCCCTTTATATCAGCAACTGGAGTTGAGCAAGACAATAATTAACCCCCCCAAAAAAATTGATACAAAATCTATTGTACAGATCTGTATATAAAACCAAAAAGGACATCACGGGTGGGCATACAATATACACCTCCAATCACACCACAGCTACACCCTCACCACACCTCCATTCCACAGCCACGCCCCCAACCAACTCTCCAGTGAGGACTCACTTCACCAGTATGGCAAACCCGTGACAAATTTATGAACAGGTTATTCCCATTTAAAGGGAACCTGAAGTGAGAGATATGGAGGCTGCCATATTTAATTCCTTGTAAACCATGCCATTTGCCTGGCAGCCCTGTTGGTCTTATGGAATAAGTAGTGTCTTGAGTCTAAACCCTGGAACAAGCATATGGTTAATGCAGTAAAGCCCAAGTCAGAGTATCTGATCTGCTGCATGCTTGTTCAGGGGCTATGGCTAAAAGTATTAGAGACACGGGATCAGCAGGACAGCCAGGCAACTGGTATTGTTTGAGAGGAAATAAAGGGAAATAAATATGGCAGCCTTCATGTACCTCTCACCTCAGATTCCCTTTAACTAATCATCATTAAAGGACACCTTAGCGCAAAAAAGAATTTAAAAACTAACTTGCTCCCAGGTCAGGGTGGTCGTGGCTGACTGCGCAGGTGCTGCCCTTTAACACTATGTAGTTGTGACGTAGTGCGCATGCACTCACACGATTAAAGGATGCGTGCTGCCGGGCAGCGCCTGCGCAGTCAGCTGTGACCACCCCGACCAGGCAGTAAGTTCAGGGAGTAACGGCGGGGGACGGAGGAGAATGGGGGGGAGCGGAGGGCATGAGGAGAGCCCACTAAACATGCCTGCTCCCTGTTATTACATTTTTTTTTTCTTTGCCAAGATGTCCTTTAACCCCTTCACCCCAAAGTGGTTTTTACCCTAACGGACAAGAGCGATTGTCACCTTTCAGTGCTCATCCCTTTCATTTGCCAATAGCTTAATCACTACTAATCGCCATACAATGATCTATATCTTGTTTTGTTTTTTTTTACCACCAATTAGGCTTTTGGGGGTTAATATTTGTTTTCAGTATTTCTTTTCTATGCATTTAAAAAGGGAAAAACCAGGGGAAAAAAATGAAAAAAAATACACTTTCTCCAATATCATCCCCTATAGTTTTAATATAAACGCTGTTACTGTACATAAAACCCACACATTTTATCTGCCTATTTGTCCTGGTTATCTCAACATTTTAATTATGTCCCTAGTACAAAGTATGCGGACAATATATTATTTGGAGAAAAAGGTGTATTTTTTCTTTCATTTTTTTTTCCCCTCACTAATCGCACACACATACAGCGGCACTGTTTGACTTATAAAAACGTCCAGGAGCCGTTAAGAGGCTCTAGCAGGACGTTTTTATAAGTCTGGTTGTCATTAAAGGGAACCAGAGACGAAGCACCCTCATGTATATTACCATATATATTAGTGGGAACATTAGAGAAAAACACCTACCTTGCTTTGTTTCATTCTGCACTGCACAGCCTGCTTGTTAGCAGCCTTGATAAAATCCCTGACTGAGCATTCAGTCTGGCTTTGCTCAGGAATACTTATAGCGCAGTCTGTGTTCTCATGTCTTTTCAAGCCCAAGCCTGCCCCCTACTGGCTCTGCTCAGGCATAATTATGGCTGAGTCATTAAAGCAAAGCCAGACTGAATGCTCAGTCGGGATTTTATCAGGGCTGATTAGAAGCAAGCTGAATCGTTAAAAATGAAACAGACAGCAGGGTAGGTGTTTTCTCTAATGTTCCCAATGCTATACAGTAAAATACATGAGGGTGCTTAGTCTCTAGTTCACTTTAAGTGGTTAATGATAGTTTTCAAATTCTTTTTGCACTAAGGTATCCTTTCATATCCTTTTATATCAGCAACTGGAGTTGAATCAGACAATAATTGAGAGGAAATCAACATTAAAGCAACTGTTGGGCATAAAATCAAAACTAAATCCTTTTTTTATCTGGTAAACAAGTAATAAGGATGCTAACCAGGCAATCCAAAAGTTAAAAATTCACTCTTAGGCCTCTTTCACACCAAGACGTTGCGTTTTAGGGGGACGTTAAGATCGCATACCGTGCCCCTAACGCAACGCATGGTGGTGTTGAAGTTGGACGGCAGATTGAGCCGCTGTTTTCGTTCTATCTATACTGATAGAACAGCCGTTCCAGGATAGGGATGGGAAGTGCAGATATTTTAAAGGATTCGGATGATTCGAATTGGATCATTGAAAAGATCCAGATCTTTGAACCGAATCATTTGAATCATTTTACTAGGGAAGCAGACTGGGGGTGAAATGACTAGCAGGAAAGGACTTTCCCTGCACTGTACATTCTGTATGTTCCTGTTTCTTCCAGACAGACATCCACTGTGAACAGAATCTTTCATTGTGATGATCCGGATCAAATGAACAAATTCATTCATGATCCAGACAACACTAGGAGTCCAGGTTATGTCACCACAGTGCAGTGAATATTAATTAGCCATGTGGCTAGTCACTGAGCATGTGCAAGCAGTCTAACACAGCTAAAGCCCAGTATAAGGCACAGCATGCTGCACTTTCCCAGAACGTGCAGCGTTACAATGTAACGCAACGTGGACACTGTGAACAGCCCATTGATTTTTCATTACTGTGCGGTGGGCTGCGTTACAGGCTGCTCTAACGTGCGCCTGTAATGTCCCACTGTGAAAGCAGCCTTAGTTTTCTTATCCAAAAAACAACATTCCCCAGTTTCCCTGGCTCTTATTTGGTACATCTGCCGTACAAAGGAAGTTGCAGGGCATGCTGGGTTGTCTTTCTTTCCTTCTATACTTTCCCCTCAGACTTAACTAATGGAGCCTGATTGGCTGAAGCCTCTTTCCCTCCAGTTTTCCCCTCCCACACCTCAGTTCCTCTCTGATTGGCTAATATTTCTCAAGCTGAGACAATGCACTTTCTATTACAGAGCTGGGTGGGAGTGCCTGAAGACTGGGAGGAGGGCGGGCAATGCATAAACAATCAGGCAGAGGAGAGTATAGGAGGAAAATGACATCAGGATTGGCTTCAAAACAGACAGACAGTTAAAATGGAGAATCCTAAGAAGAATTTTCTCTTTTTTACTATAGAAGAATCACTAAAATCAAAACGTGGACAGTGCAATACATATGTTAAGTAAGTAGAGCAAATATTTATCTACTTATGTGTTTTTTTTCTGAGATAGTATGGCTGACAGCTCCTCTTTAAAGTCTGTTGCTGAAAGGACAGAGGACAAGAGACACCCGGACACCGGGAGCCCGTTCTGGTGTGATATCGTCTGAGTGGTTTCTCTCAATAGAATATTCTAATCAATATATACTCACAAATATGGGTTGCTTCAAGGAGGCAACCACTCTTGTCTGCAGGTTGAGAAATACAGTCTCCACTGGGCCTTTTCTTTGGAGGTCTTGGTCGCAACTCCTAAATGAAAATATATTCGATGCGCCTAATCATGAGGCGTCGAACACCCTATGAAATAGGGTATATTAAGTAAATTTGGAAGGTAGGAGGCGCCCGATTGGTAAGGGTAAAGATACTAGATAAATATTTGGGTAACCAAATCAGATAATAAATATCAAATGTCAAAGATTTGAAAAATTCAAATCTTTGACATTTGATATTTATCTGATTTGGTTACCCAAATATTTATCTAGTATCTTTACCCTTACCAATCAGTCGCCTCCTCTAAAGTCTGTACATCAAACCAAAAAAGAGGGACATCAGGAGAGGGCATACGATAAACACTTAATCCTAAATTATTAGCATCTCATTATCCATCTTCAGATACACTCCAAGCCTCTCCCAAGAAAGAGGGATAGAACACATCACAGCGATTGCCTTTTTTGTATGATAGGAAAAGCTCTCGGGCTCTGACATCCTCCAGGAATAAACACACTTGACATGGCTGCAACTGCTCCATTTTGCCAGGCCTGGTATGTCAGACATCCAGATGAAAGTGTTGCAGAGCAATCCTGACTAGACCGCAGAAAGGTCAGCCAATAGAGCAGACATTGTTCCAGAACAATCCTTGGTCTGTCATATACATTTTTACAGTCCTCACCAATTAAAAAATAGCCCCTCCCCCTTCTCCACACAAAGTGACCACTATGCTGCTCACAGTCCGCCCAGCCGCTCCACACAATTAGCTAGATTGAACTCAGCTCATTAAACGCAAACCCTTCAGATGACGGCAATCGGGGCGAGAGTGACTCGAATGCTAATGGAGATGGGCCGAGGTTCCCTCAAGGGCTTCACTTTTTAAATCAAAGGACATCTCTCTGTCTGATCAATACTGATGGAGGGGCGTGTCAAGGAATGTTAAAGCTAGAATCGCTGGTAGCTGTATGTGGTGGTATTGGGCAATTCTCAGCATCCGTGAAAAAAAAATAAAATAAAGGATACTGAGAAATTCAGCGCCCAATTTTGGCAAGTAGAATATCCGTAAATGTAACCATATACTAAATTGTTAAATTGACAATTACATTATAAAAATATCAGTAAATAATACCGATATTTAACTACAACTAATCTTAACCTAAATGCACGCTGTTTTGATTAGGTATCGTGTAGCGGAAACAGACCCAAATTGCTCACGGACATTAGCTCTGAAAGCAAGAGTACATTTCCAGAATTTCCCTAAAAAAACCCAAGATGGCAGCCGCTGCGATACTGAAATGACAGCTCGCACCATCAAGGGAGGTGGGGGTAGATTTGAATAGGTTTGGGGTGATCGCCATTAATTACCTACATAGAGTCGCTCTTCTGGCCCCCCGATTGGATCAGATTTGCCAACTTCCCCAGGGAAGCATTCAGTAATATTGGACAATACTCCCTCCTCCGATAATGCTCCCTTTATGTGTTTATGTAAGAAATTAGCGCTAAACTCTGAAATTGCACATCAGTGACAAACTGAATCAATGTCCCCTCGCCTGCTCACCGGGCCTTACTCTAACTCTATGACCTTGGGCAGCACGGTGGTATAGTGGGTAGCACTCTGGCCTTGCAGTACTGGGTGCCCAGGTCGTATTCCAGCTAGGGCACTATCTGCAAGGTGTTTATATGTTCTCCCCATATTGGTGTGGGTTTCCTCCGAGCACTCCAGTTTCCTCCCACAGCCCAAAACATACAGATAAGTACCGCTATTGGCTTCCCCCTAAAATTGACCCTAGACTACTATTCAGACAGAGATGACTATGGTAAAGATTAGACTGTGAGCTCCTCCGAGGGACAGTTAGGTGACAAAACAATGTACTCTGTACATCGATGCGGAAGACAGAGGAGCAGCCCTTGTAGGCAAGTAATGCCGATCGCCCCAATCCTCACCCACTTAAAGAGAAACCGTAACCAAGAATTGAACTTCATCCCAGTCAGTAGCTGATACCCCCTTTTACATGAGAAATCTATTCCTTTTCACAAATGGATCATCAGGGGGCGCTGTATGGCTGATATTGTGGTGAAACCCCTCCCGAAGTGTCATGTCAGGACCATGGTTGTGACATCACACTGTGGGAGCCTTGTTGCATTGTGGGAAATAGCGGTTTACAGCTGCTTGCCAAAAAAGCAAGCAGCATCTCCTTCCACTGACATCACCTACCAGCAGTAAAAATGTCAGCATGAGATAAATGTCAGAATGTAAATCAGGGAGAGGAAAGACTTTACAATGGGCAAACAGACAATCGTTTATACATAAATATTGTAAAAATGAAGCACTTCATTACATTATTTTCACTGGAGTTCCTCTTTAACAGCTCAGTCTTTTACAGACTTCCCATATAAGGAGGTTTATCTTCTATAGTCTCATATTTTGATACAGAGTAGCCTTGAAAACGATGTTATTTAAGTCTGTGGAACAGGGAGGAGATGAGACCAAGTGGAGGAGAGAGTTTATCTAAAGTTTACTGTAGCAATTCTCCCGAACGGTCTGAAGCAGCTCCAGATTTCATCTCTCTCTTTAGGGCGTGTCCTTTGTGGATATAAACAAAGCCAACATGGCAAACCAAAACAAGGATACGCTGTATTCACAACAATAAACAGATTATAGATGGAAGTGGATGTTAAACTGCTACCCCCAATTTCCAAAACCACAGGATCCCGCAGAATGCAACACTGGCCCTGCGACAGAAACTCTGCAGACTGTTGAGCAATTGCTTATATTTAGTTCTCTCTATTGCCGTACAGCACATGGGCTTTCCTGGTTTCTGTCCTAATATGGGAGCAGTAGCTACTGAGGAGCTTTGGGGCCCCCCGGTAAGAGAGTTTTACATGGGGCCCAAAGCACTCTATTAATCTGGAGCCCCAAAACACACCTACCTACTGTGTAATGATTACCACTATTCAATGCACATATACAGGTGTTCATCATTATTATTATGTATTTATATAGCGCCAATATGTTACACAGCGCTGTACAGAGAATATAGTCTTGTCAGTAACTGTCCCTCAGAGGAGCTCACAATCTAATCCCTATCATAGTCCTATGTCTGTATCGTGTAGTGTATTTATTATAGTCTAGGGCTATTTTAGAGGGAAGCCAATTAACGTATCTGTATGTTTTTGGGATGTGGGAGGCAACCGGAGTGCCTTGGGGAAACCCACACAGACACAGGGAAAACATACAAACTCCTTGTAGATGTTATCTTGGCTGGGATTCTAACCGGGGACCCAGTGCTGCAAGGCAAGAGCGGTAACCACTACGCCACCAGCATAGCACCAATGAAAAGCTAACAAGATGGATGAAGAAGGCCCCTTAATGGCCCGTCGAGGAACAGTCACAACCTCTGTATCCCCTGTTGCTACGCGCCACTGTATGGATGATGTAAGATGGGGACAAGCACACAGAAGCCATAGTTTCCCTTAATGTATTTCTCTAAGGCAAAATAACCACATTCTGATCTGCAGGTTCCCTCCAAGAGTAGAATAAAGCTTTACTTTTCCTTAAAGGACAACTGAAGCGAGAGGGGTATGGAGGGAGACTGGCATATTTATTTCCTTTTAAAGGGGCACTATGGCGAAAAATTGTAAAATTTAAGATGTGCAAACAAGACAAATAAGTACGTTTTTTCCAGAGTAAAATGAGCCATAAATTATTTTTTTTCCTATGTTGCTGTCACTTACAGAAGGTAGTAGAAATCTGACAGAAGCGACAGGTTTTGGACTAGTCCATCTCTTCATAGGGGATTCTCAGCAAGGCTTTTATTCTTTATAAAGATATTCCCTAAAAAGGATTTAAAAAATGATGCTGGTCAGCTTCCCTGCTCGCTACACAGTTTTTTGGCAGTTGGACAGAGCAACTGCCATTGACTAATTGCTTTTGAAAATCCCTCATGAAGAGATGGACTAGTCCAAAACCTGTCACTTCTGTCCAATTTCTACTACCTACTGTAAGTGACAGCAACCTAGGAGAAAAGTAATTTATGGCTCATTTTACTCTGGAAATTGTACTTATTTACTCTGGAATTGTACTTATTTGTAAAGGTTTGCACAAATTTTACAATTTTCGCCGTAGTGCCCCTTTAATGAATTTCTCAGGTAAAATAATCACATTCTGATCTGCAGGTTGCCTCCAAGAGTAGAAAAAAAGCTTCACTTTTCCTTAAAGGACAACTGAAGCGAGAGAGGTATGGAGGGAGGCTGCCATATTTATTTCCTTTTAAGCAATACCAGTTGCCTAGTTGTCCTGCTGATCCTCTGCCTCTAGTAGTTTTAGCCATAGCCCCTGAACAAGCATGCAGCAGATCAAGTGTTTCTGACATTGTCAGATTTGACATGATTAGCTGCATGCTTGTTTCTGGTGTGTGGCTCAGACACTACTGCAGCCAAACAGTCCAGCAGGACTGCCAGGCAACTGGTATTGTTTAACAGGAAATAAACATGGCAGCCTCCACACCCCTCTCACTACAGTTGTCCCTTAAAGGGGAACTGAAGAGAGAGGTATATGGAGGCTGTCATGTTTATTTCCTTTTAATCAATACCAGTTGCCTGGCAGCCCCGCTGGTCTATTTCTCTGCAGTAGTATCTGATTAAAACCAGAAACAAGCATGCAGCTAGTCTTGTCAGATCAGACTTATAAGTCTGAACCACTGAAACACCTGATCTGCTGCATGCTTGTTCAGGGGCTATGGCTAATAGTATTAGAGGCAGAGGATCAGCAGAGCTGCCAGGCAACTGGTATTGTCTAAAAGAAAATAAACATGACAGCCTCCATATACCTCTCTCTTCAGTTCCCCTTTAAAGAACAATTGAAGTGAGAGTGATATGGAAGCTGCCATATGCGTTTCCTTTTAAGCAATACCAGTTGCCTGGCTGTCCTGCTGATCCTCTGCCTCTAATACTTTTAGCCACAGACCAGGCCTGGGCAAACTTTACGTGGCTGGGGCCACATTCCTAACGTGCCTAGCATCCTCCTCTCTTTCCCCCTCCCTGCAGAGTCGTGAGCGGGTAATTAGCAGGGGTTAACTCGCTTACATAGCGCTTCCTGTGACACATCTCTATAGTAACTGGCCGTCATGTGACATGCCAGCAGACCCCACTCTGGATGACAGCAAGTAATACGCCGGCGTGTCATGTGACAGCCAGTTACTATGGAGAGGAGATGCAGGAAGCCCTATGTAGGCGAGTTAACTCCCGCTAATCGCCCGCGACTCTTCAGCTATGGAGGGGAAAAAAAGGAATCTGGCTGCCTAGTGGCGGGCCGGATGTACAGCACGCGGGCTGGATTCGGCCTGCATGCTGTAGTTTGCCCAGCACTGCCACAGACCCAGAACAAGCCTGCAGATCAGATGTTTGACTGAAGTTTGCATGCATTTGCCTCATGCTTGTTTCAGGTGTGTGTTTCAGACACTACTGATACATGAAAAATCAGCAGGGCTGCAAGGCAACTTGTATTGTTTAAACAACTCCTATGAACAGTAACAACGGTTTTCATTATTTCCACCAAAGGCAAACAAATCACCTATAAAAAAAAAAAAAAAAAAAAAAAAAAAAAAAAATTCTGAAAGAACCACCAAAGCATCTGAAGAAACAATGAATGGTCTTGGACAGCCTGCACGTCTATAATAGCCAAGGACTCATGCTGGGAACGAGTTTTTTGCGAAAGAATCGTTCCGATTCATGCCTTCGAAATTATGTTGGGTCCGATTCTCCGCTCGATTGTTTTCCGCTCAATTTCTCATACAAGTGAATGGAAAAAAACGAGCAGAAGATAAGAGAATCGATTGCACGGAGAATCGACCGCAAAAAACGTATTGTGTGTTCCCAGCATCACATTCTATTGCCTCTAGCCCTGAGACAAGTTATCAGACCGTTCCTCTCGCCCCAAGGCAAGAGGCAAGTTATCAGACTGTTCCTCTAGCTCTGAGGCAAGTTATCAGACCGTTCCTCTACCCTGAGGCAAGTTATCAGACCGTTCCTCTACCCCGAGGCAAGTTATCAGACCGTTCCTCTACCCTGAAGCAAGTTATCAGACCGTTCCTCTACCCCGAGGCAAGTTATCAGACCGTTCCTCTACCCTGAGGCAAGTTATCAGACCGTTCCTCTAGCTCTGATGCAAGTTATTAGACTGTTCCTCCAGCCCTGATGCAAGCCATCAGACCGTTCCTTTAGCTCTGAGGCAAGTTATCAGACCGTTCCTCCAGCCCTGAGGCAAGTTATCAGACTGTTCCTCCAGCCCTGAGGCAAGTTATCAGACTGTTCCTCTAGCCCTGAGGCAAGCTATCAGACCGTTCCTCCAGCCCTAAAGGCAAGTTATCAGACTGTTCCTCCAGCCCCGAGGCAAGCTATCAGACTGTTCCTCTAGCCCTGAGGCAAGCTATCAGACTGTTCCTCTAGCTCTGATGCAAGTTATCAGACTGTTCCTCTAGCCCTGATGCAAGCTATCAGACTGTTCCTCCAGCCCTGATGCAAGCTATCAGACTGTTCCTCCAGCCCTGATGCAAGTTATCAGACCGTTCCTCTCGCCCCGAGGCAAGCTATCAGACTGTTCCTCTAGCCCTGAGGCAAGCTATCAGACTGTTCCTCTAGCCCTGAGGCAAGCTATCAGACTGTTCCTCTAGCCCTGATGCAAGCTATCAGACTGTTCCTCTAGCCCCGAGGCAAGCTATCAGACTGTTCCTCTAGCCCTGAGGCAAGCTATCAGACTGTTCCTCTTGCCCCGAGGCAAGCTATCAGACTGTTCCTCCAGCCCTGATGCAAGTTATCAGACCGTTCCTCTCGCCCCGAGGCAAGCTATCAGACTGTTCCTCTAGCCCTGATGCAAGCTATCAGACTGTTCCTCTAGCTCTGATGCAAGCTATAAGACTGTTCCTCTAGCCCCGAGGCAAGCTATCAGACTGTTCCTCTAGCCCCGAGGCAAGCTATCAGACTGTTCCTCCAGCCCCGATGCAAGCTATCAGACTGTTCCTCTAGCCCTGAGGCAAGCTATCAGACTGTTCCTCTAGCCCTGAGGCAAGCTATCAGACTGTTCCTCTAGCCCTGAGGCAAGCTATCAGACTGTTCCTCTAGCCCTGAGGCAAGCTATCAGACTGTTCCTCTAGCCCTGAGGCAAGCTATCAGACTGTTCCTCTAGCCCTGAGGCAAGCTATCAGACTGTTCCTCTAGCCCTGAGGCAAGCTATCAGACTGTTCCTCTAGCCCCGAGGCACGTTATCAGACTGTTCCTCTAGCTCTGATGCAAGACTGTTCCTCTAGCTCTGATGCAAGCCATCAGACTGTTCCTCTAGCCCTGAGGCAAGTTATCAGACCGTTCCTCCAGCCCTAAAGGCAAGTTATCAGACTGTTCCTCTAGCCCTGAGGCAAGTTATTAGACTGTTCTAAGCAACATGGACCACCTGAAGCTAATCTTTGAAAGGTCCAGATAAATGAGTCTCAGGGGTCAACTATAAAAGGAAACCAGACTGTCCCACACAGACATGAGACATTCGACAACTCTGCGTTATTTGGTCACCTCGCCCTTGTTGACAAGGAACAACCTGTAAACATCGCACTGTTAATCTATCCATCATCCTTCTAGATTCATCTTATCCATTCACAGCAGCTCATCACCACAGAAATACACCACTTTATACTCCATTTTCCCTCCTCAAGCTGTACTTACTGAAAGTCTTGCAGATGTCAGAGACGGCTTTGAAGACCCTGTCGGAGAAATTCACTTTGACTTTGACGTATTTCATATTGGGCAGCTGTAGGCGCAGAAGTTTGTGCTGAGGTGTGAACTGCAGTTTGGCGTCGGCCTGGATGCCGTACTTGTCTAAGGTCCAGTGTGTCTTTAGAAGCCACGTTTTCTTCTTCTCCCACCACAGAGCGTGGTCTGACCAGTCCTTCTTCACATCTGCAAGGCATGAAAAGAGCTGATTAGCTTTCACCTTTAGGGCCCCATTCACACTATTAATCGCAAAACTGTAGCACTAAGCGATACCCTTTTGTGCGGGTGATTCTACCGAGATTAGCCCGGTAAAATCACTGCTCACCTATCCACAATTCAGAGCGATCGCTTTATAAGCACTGTACCGCGATTGCTCCAGAATTGCGGCAAAATGCTGAATGTAACACGTTTTGCAACCGGCGCTAATCGCAAAATCAGCACAATAGCACCAGTCCGGAAAAAACAGCAAGTACGATAGGGGAGGGGACCCTCAGTGTTCCTGGAGAGCGAAGGAAGGAGGAGCTAATAACTGTAGATAGGGTAATGATTTTTGCCAAAATACCTTGAAAGTAAGATGAATCTCAAAACTACAGTACACTACTTCTCTAAAAAACAAAAAAAAAAAAAAACAACAACCAAAAAATATATGTCAGCGCTGCGTAATATGCTGGCGCTTTATAAATACAGTAAATAATAATATGTAAGCATGGTAAAAAAAACAAACACTGTATGAAACAGTAAGACTGGTCTAATGTTCTCTAAAATCATTAAGTTTCTGAAGCATTGCCAGTCCCAGGACAAAATGGTCAGATTGTCTTGTAATTATTACTGAGCCAATAAAAAAAGTGAAAAGGTCTCCACCCCCCCCCCCCCCCCTCCCAAAAAAAATACACACAACTTATGACACCTCAACACAATCTGATTATTTGGTATAGCAACAGCAATCTTATCCATTAGCTTCTAGTTTTGTTTTTGCTGACAGGCCTGGCCACTCGTATTTTTCTTTGTGTTTCCGTCCGCAATAGCGTTCTGCGCAGGACGCTATTGAGGACAGAAACATGAAAGATACTCGTGGCCAGGCCTGCGCAGGCGCAGAAAGGCCGCCGACTCCCTGTCAGTGAAAACGAAACTAGCTGGCGGCGGGGGACCGGAGTGATGGCACGGGACAGCTGCAGGGGGCTGATAGAAGCCCCAGGTGAGTAAAACAGATTTTTTTATTCCTGGCTTAAGTGTCCCTTTAAGTGAAAGGTTTGAGTATTAACCCTTTCAGTTACTTGAAAACCAGTCATATGTTCTTAGCTATTAGTTGAACACCGTGTTTGATGAATTTTTCAAATTTACATTCACGTGACATTTTGTGCCATCGCATTCCCTATTCTAGGAATAAGTACATTAGCGCAGGCCGGCGTGAAAGTTCAGCTGCGAGACTTGTTCAGCCATTAGCCGGTAATGTATACACTGAGTGCAGGACGCATCTGTCACCGCTATAGTTGGCCGGATTCTATTCTGGTCACAGATTCACCCATTTGCAGGGCTCCTCCCGAGACCAAAGACTCCACAGACATCACCGTGCCAAGCCGGCGCACATTAATTCCATTCACTATGCCGACGTCCCAGCATGCATCTCAATCAGGCCGCGTAACGAGATATGGCGCTGACCCAATCGCGGGAATCATCTGGTCTTTATGCGGACGGCGCGGGGCCAAGAAGATGCCAGTCTGAATTCATAAAACTAATCATATGAAGGTAATTCATGTCACAGCCCTCCAGTCAATAACAGTCCAAGGACGCCGCAGAACCCGGCTCAGAACGTACTGCGAGATACAGAAGCAAAAAAACGGAGTTATCGAATAAAACCGCTCAATACAAGTGCATTAAATATCTATGTCATTTCTCTTTATTCGGTATACTCAGCCACAAAACATCCATCACATCCCGTCATTGCGCATGATGTCACATTACGTGACTTTCATCTTGAGTACAAAAGATATGCTAGATAATAAAATAAAAATCCCCGACACAATCCAGGTCTCTGGAGGTTTTTGTTTTTCTCTTATAACAGATTTTGAATTACTGCTAAAAAAACAAGATTGCTTTTTAAAAGGAATCGGCCGCGGAAAAAAAAATAAAAAATAAAAAAGTTCCACTTACGTGGGGCTTCCTCCAGCCCGGGGCAGCAGTCTTGTGCCCCCGCCGCAGTTCCGGTGGCTCCCGGTCCTCCTCGCCGGCGGAGCCGACCTCGCCAGCTCGGGTTCCGGGTCGGCCTCTTCTGCGCTCCACGCCGCGGGTCACGTGGTCCTGCCGACATCATCTGGACGCTACTGCGCAGGCCCAGTAGCTCTGCACCTGCGCAGTAGTGTCCCGCTGACATCGGCCGGACCACGTGACCCCCCCGGAGCTGCGGCGGGGGCACAGGGCGGCTGCCCCGGGCTGGAGGAAGTCCCAGGTAAGTGGAACTTTTTTTATTGTACCGCGGATCATTCCTTTAAGGGTAGGAACACACTAGGCAGAAACGCTAGCGTTGCGGAAAACGCACATAACGTAAGTCAATGGGCCACACAAAAAAAAAACAAAAAAAAAAACGCACGTTTGTGTTCTGCAATGTGCGTTTTTAAAACCGCTGGTTTTGCTGTATATTTTTCTAAAACGTATCTAAAAACACACACATAAGTCAATGGTGACACAGAGTTAATGCGTTTTTGTGCCTTAAAAAAAAAAAAAATTAAATAAAAAAAAACAACAACAAACAACAAGTTTAATGATGCATTTCCGCTTCCAGTTGACTTCCGCATACGTGATTTATATATGCAAACCGCAAACGCATTAAAACGCACGCAAAATGCATGTGCGGAACAAAAACTCAAGACGCAAGCGCACTGAAATGCACACAAAGCGCACTGAAAACGCATACCGTAACCGCATATGCAGCAAAACGCTACCTTTCCCGCACTGCCTAGTTTGTTCCAAGCCTCGAGCACTATGCATTATGGGAATAATACTGGTAAAAAAATAAATAAATAAAAATCGAAAATTAGAATATCATGAAAAAGTCTATTTCAGTATTTCAACTTAAAGGGATACTGTAGGGGGGTCGGGGGGAAATGAGCTGAACTTACCCGGGGCTTCTAATGGTCCCCCGCAGACATCCTGTGCCCACGCAGCCACTCACCGATGCTCTGGCCCCGCCTCCGGTTCACTTCTGGAATTTCTGACTTTAAAGTCTGAAAACCACTGCGCCTGCATTGCCGTGTCCTCGCTTCCCCTGATGTCATTAAGAGAGCACAGCGCAGGCCCAGTATGGTCTGTGCCTGAGCAGTACACTCCTGGTGACATCAGCGGGAGCGAGGACACGGCAACGCAGGCGCAGTGGTTTTCTGACTTTAAAGTCTGTAATTCCAGAAGTGAACCGGAGGTGGGGCAGGAGCATCAGTGAGCGGCTGCGCGGGCACAGGATGTCTGCGGGGGACCATTAGAAGCCCCGGGTAAGTTCAGCTCATTTTCCCCCGACCCCCCTACAGTATCCCTTTAAAAAAGGTGATACTAATATATGAAATAGACATTACCTGGAAAGTGAGATATTTCAGGCCTTTATTTGGTATGATGTTGATGATTAGGGCTTACAGCTTATGAGAACCCCAAAATCCAAATCTCAGACTATTAGAATATTGTGAAAATGTTCCATATTCTCGGCTAAAAGTGTCAGAGTCTAATCAGCTAATTCATCCAAAACACCTCCTATTTCATATATTAAGTGACTCTGCATCTATCAATTTGTCGGCCGTTCGAACGTCAGATTGGATAATTATCGAATCGGATGAAAAATCGTTGACGCAGAGTGCATACCCAATCAAGGATTTCAGGCCCAGCATGTTGATCAGACATGCTGCAAGATGTCGGCCGTTGTGATAGAGTCTGTGGCAGTAATGGCGAGCACTATCGGAACAAACGTGATGAAACCCCCGGCGCTGTCCCCCCCCAATGTCAAATGTGAACGCTTACGATTTCAGTCTTTAGCAGCAATATCTTCTTTAAAACTTCATTCAAGGTATATAAAACACCATTCCTATATACACAGAATTTGTTTTGCACCTGTGCAAAATATATCTCTATGTAGCACTGCAATCTCCTGCAGCACTTTACAGAGTACATAGTCATGTCACTGACTGTCCTCAGAGGAGCTCACAATCTAAGTGAAGTCACACAGGCCCATTAGAAACCGATCTCTCCGCTGTGCACAGCCACTGTCAGCAGCACAATGGCCTCATCCAGTGTAGGAGGTTTAAAAGCACACCAAAATATCCCATCATGCCTTAAAGGGACTCCGAGCAGTGCAGAAACTATGGAAAGATGCATCTCATTTTAAAGCGCTCTTTCTCCTCTTTCCATTGATATATAAATCACCGCCCTACGCCTTTTAGTTTTCGCTATTTTCGCGATTGAAATTGCCGCGGCCACGATTTCAATCGCGAAAATAAAGAAAACTAAAAGGCGTAGAGCGACGATTAAGGTGTCGCCAGAAAGAGGAGAAAGAGAGCTTTAAAATGATATCCATCAAGCCATAGTTATATTGTATTACACAGGACGACACTTTCTCCAGTGTCAGCAGCTCAATTCAGCAGAAAAAGTCGGCCTGTGTAATACAATGTAACTATGGAAAGATGGATATCATTTTAAAGCTCTCTTTCTCCTCTTTCTGGCGACACCTAAATCGTTGCCTTACGCCTTTTAGTTTTCTTTATTTTCGCGATTGAAATCGTGGCCGCGGCAATTTCAATCGCAAAAATAGCGAAAACTAAAAGGCGTAGGGCGGTGATTTATATATCATTGGAAAGAAGAGAAAGAGAGCTTTAAAATGATATGCATCTTTCCATAGTTTCTGCACTGCTCGGAGTCCCTTTAAGTGTTTTTCCATACCTGCCGTGGTCAAAAAGCGCATCATTTCTTTTTGAGCACATTTCAGACATCTCCATAAAACCGCTTAAAAGTACACTTATGTAACGGACTTAATGAAATACTGAATCACGGTTTAGAAATATTGATTTTCCGTTGCGCAAGAGAGACATCTGGTGAAGTGAGGCCTTACCTCATGTCTGAGGCCTCCTCTGGCTCCCAAAAATCCACACAGGAGGAGAGAGAGACTGGCTCAGAGATGCAGGTCCAGAATGTAGCCTCATAATGTCACTTCTAGACACAGCTCTTCATAATCTCCTGCTTATGTGATGGATCTCACATCCAAAGAGGAAAACCGACTACTTCAAATGGACCCCGTTTTAGGGTTTTAACCACTTAAGTACCAGCGGTCTCTGCCCCTTAAAGAGAACCAGAGAAAGCTCCCACATGTATTTTACCATATATATATCAATGGGAACATGACAGTAAACACCTAATCTGCTCTTTGCTTCATTTTTCACTGCTCCGTCTTCTTGTTATCAGCTCTGATAAAATCTCTGACTGAGCACTCAGTCTAGCTTTGCTCAGGAATCATTATAGCTGAGTCTGTCTTCTCTGATGCCTTTTCAAGCCCAAGCCCGCCCCCTTCTGGCTTTGCTTTCCTGCTATGAGGATACATAGCAGGAAAGCAGAGCCACAAGGTGCAGGCTTGGGCTTAAAAGGCATCACAGAAGACTGACTCAGCTATAATCATTAGGGGGCAAAGCTAGACTGAATGCTCAGAGATTTTATCAGAGCTGATAACAAGAAGACTGAGCAGCGAAAAATTAAACAGAGCAGAGTAAGGCCCGGTTCACATTAGCGTTTTTTTCCAAAACGAAACCGGAACGTATACTGTACAAACAGAACATATGTGAAAGGATCCAATGTTAACCTATGGATCCATTCACATGCGTCCGTTGGTACGGATATGTTCCTAAAAATTGCTGCAGGCCCTAATTTTCTGGACCGTTCTGCCCAGTGGAACGGATCCGGATAAAAATGCACTAGCATTGGGGCAATGGAAAACGGAACGTTTCTTCACACGAGTGAAGAAATGGACAGTTTAACGGGGGATGGGGGCACAGGCCGACGCAAATCTAGCGATGGGAGGGTGAGGGGAGGGTGCAGCAGCCGGGCGGGTGAGGGAGGGTGAGGTGAGGGTGCATCAGCCGGGCAGGGTTTATACATACCTAATCTTCCGTAGCAGCCGGCGGTAGAGGCTTCCGTCGTCTTCTGCGTCATGTGACTAGTCACATGACGCGCTGTGTAGTCACAGCAGAAGAGGAAGCCTCTACCGCCAGCTGCTACAGAAGATTAGGTATGTATTTGCTGAGTGAAAACGGATCCGATCAATCATTGATCAGATCAGTTTTCACTATGTGAACCGGGCCACGGACTGAGTCATCCGGATCTGGTGAAGCGGAGACCGAATCCGCTCACCGGATCCTTTTGGTTCAGAACGCAGATGTGAACCGGGCCTAAGTGTTTACGGTCATGTTCCCATTGATATATATGGTAAAATACATGCGGGTGCTTCATCTCTGGTTCGAGACGGCTGGTACAAGAAATGTACCGAATACTGAAGCCGACGAATACTGATGAATCGCCGCACATACGCACTGCAATTGCCATCCACACCGTACGTCGGGAACCTGGGCCACCCACTCTGCTGTCTCTATGACAGCAGAGTTCCTGTGAGCCGGTCAGGAGCTGCTTTCATTGGCTCCTGACCCTGCCTATCAATGTAAGCCTCCCCGATTTTCGTAGGGCCCTTAATTCTTGCACTGGGTCCCTTTTTGAAATATTAGACATTGGTGCAGAACATCACTGCGCAGGGGATAAATTCACCACTATTATTAGGATTAAAAAAAAACACCTTTATTTCTACATACAGCTGTGACCGCAGGAGACGGGGGGTTAACTTACCCATAAGTCCGTGGGATCCTATGCGTTTCATTTCCGTGGAATGCATCCATCACATGTGACGTGAGAAGCGTTCCATGTCACTAGCACACTTCCTCCAAGGAGTACCGGTAAGTGCGGTAGTGACGTTGAACACTTCACACACGTCACGTATGACGCGAGTGAAACGCATAGGATCCCTGTGACCCGAATAGCCCCACTGCAGTCCATCATGAATGCGGCAGCCAGAATTATCCACTCCTCCCATCGCTCCACCACGGCAGATCCCCTCCTTGAATCCCTCCACTGGCTTCCTATCCAGTCCAGAATCAGATTCAAGATACTGTGTCTGACCTACAAATCTGTCCACAAAACCGGTCCAACCTACATTTCCGATCTTACTCAGAGGTACACACCTAGCTGCTCACTCCGCTCTTCCAATGAACTTTGCCTAACCGCCCCCCGCATCACCCAGTCCCATGCACGCCTCCAGGACTTCTCAAGAGCTGCTCCAACACTATGGAACTCCCTACCTCCACCCATTAGGGCTGCCACCCTCCTTCAACATCTTCAAGAAAGCCCTCAAAACTCACCGTTTCACTCTGGCCTACTACCCCTCACAAGTGCTCTAAATCCACAGCTGAACTCTGGTCCCCTACCTCACGTGTCCCTACCTCTCCCTCTAGATTGTAAGCCTTCAGGGAGGGTCCTCCTCCTTTTGTGTCCTACCTGATCATGCACCTCCATTACTGTGAACCCATGCTATGCATCTGAGTGAACCTAACTTGCCTAATCTCCATGCTCCCCTCCAGTGACTGACTAAGCATTACCTTGTACTCATACTGTGCTGTGTGATCTCCATGTTCCATCCAGTGACTAAGCATTACCTTGTACTCATACTGTGCTGTGTGATCTGGTTTTCTTGTACTCCTGTATTGTCATATTGCTGAATGTCACCCCTAAATATTGTCTGTAACCTAAACTAATGTCCAGCGCTGCGCAATATGTTGGCGCTTTATAAATACAATAAATAAATAAATCCCACAGACTTATGGGTAAGTTAACCCCCTGTCTCACAGCTGTATAATTACCATTTCAAATCCACTAGGGTGCAAGAGGCCTAACGCTGAGCTGCAAGAGTGGATGAATGACAACTGGTTGAAATTGATTGCGCAAAAAAGTGGGATCAGCGCATCACCAGGCCGCCTCTGAATGGCCTCTGCTCAGAGATGCGCTGAGCCCCCCCAGAAACTACAAACGCACCTTGAACCCAAACAGAGGCTCTGCATATACACCAAAGGCAAAAAACTGTTAAGTGGGAGCAGCTGACCAGAAATAAATTAAAACATAGCATAGTTTTTAAGTAGCGCTGTTCATTTCTTTGCTATGTTTTAATTTATTTCTGGTCAGCTGCTCCCACTTAACAGTTTTTTGCCTTTGGTGTATATGCAGAGCCTCTGTTTGGGTTCAAGGTGCGCTGATCCCACTTTTTTGCGCAATTTTCAATTTTACTTGGTAGCGCGCCCAGGCTATGCATATGCATAGGTAGGATTTAGTTAGTGTTAGGTCCCCTCCCATGGAGGAAAGGCTTCGACAGTGGGAGGGACAAGTACTTAACAAGTTGCATGCAAGCTGTTATAGGAAACTAACATCCTCCAGTAGTAGACAGGTCATGTGTATGCTCAGTGTGTATTTTATCCCATAAGTGGGGCTTGCACTCTTGCAGGTAAGCACTCATCTGTTTTTAAGTAGCGCTGTTCATTTCTTTGCTAGGTTGAAATTGATTGTTGACAAAACTGAGGTCCTTCTTGTCCAAGGCCAGCGCTTGGCATCAAAATAGCTCTATTCTAAATAAACTCCAATCAGTATAGGGAATTCAGACATAAATAGCTCCGACCTTGTGCGCAGCCTTGGTGTGCTAATCGATGGGGAATGGAGCTTCAGAAACCAAATCTCGGCTGTAGTCAGATATTTCTACTTTCATCTGAGGAACATTGCAAAAACAAACATCTGATTCCCCCAGAAGATCTACCAACCCTAGTCCATGCCTTCATCACATCACGGCTGGACTACTGCAATGCCCTCCCAAAGACCTGCACAGCCGCCAACTAGTACAGAGTGCTGCTGCCAGATTGCCAACAAACCGCTCGTCTCGATATTGCTGCCTGTTACCACCACACATCCAATTGACCACAACGGCCCAACATCTTGCAGCATGTCAGATCGACATGGCCGGTCTGAAATTGGTTGCATTATCAATCGAGCTTGCACTTGGCGGCGGCAATTTTCATCGGATTCGATAACAGTTATCAAATTGGATGGTCGATTGGCTGCCAAATCAACAGATGTATGGGTTCCTTTATGCTGGGTACACACGTTGCGATTTCCCGCTCACAATGTGTGTTCGATCGGGGATTCGATAGATACAGCCGTTGAGTCTGCATGTTAAGTATGCGAAACCCGATCGAACTTGTCAGAAATAATCGATCCCGCGGATCGAGTTGGAAAAAATCGCCACGTGTGTACCCAGCATAATACATAGCTTTGCTAACTCATGTCAAGAGTGAGTCTAATAAAAAAGGACCACTTTAGACTTAAGGGGCCCATACACTTAACGATTTTCCCGCCGATATACAGCAGATGCGATCACTGTGATCGAATCTGCTGTGAACTCGTTTTGCAAACGCTGAGAGAACGATTGATTTCCATCTGAGATCGATCGTTCCCGTCGATCCGTCCGTGTGGAAGATTTTGCTCGATCGCCGGCGGGTCGGGTTTGTGTTGATAGCGGCGTTCGAATGTCCGACGCTAGTGGCAATACATTACAAGTTCCGCCGGCGCGTGTCCCCGCTCTCTCCGCTGTCCTTTCTCCGCGCTGGGCTCCGACTGGCTTCACTTACTTCCTGTCCTAACAGAAAGTTTAAACAGTAGAGCGCCCTCTACTGTTTAAACTTCCCCTGGCAGGAAGTAAAGTGAAGCTGTAGCCCTGGAGCCCAGAGCGGAGAAGAGACAGCGGAGACCGGGGGACTCGTGCCGGCCGGATCATGTAATGCATGCGGGGGGGGGGGGGGGGCAGCGGCAGCTTCACAGATTGTGATCGGTTTCATGCTGAAATCGATTCACAATCTCATACCCCCCAACCGTCCCGTTTTCGTCGGGATTCTCACGATTTGGGGGGGCCCTCCCGCTATCCCGGGCCCCCCCTCTTGAATCCCGACAGCTGGGCAGAAATAGAGGAGGAAAAAATGATCGAGGCTCCAGCCGCGGTAATGAGGGATGCGGGAGCCGGCTTCACTACTTCCTCTCTCCCTCCCTCTCTCTGAACGCCCCCCTGATGGGTCTGTGTCCCCCCCTTGTTAGCAGAGTGAGCGCAGCGGAGCAGCCAGCCGAGTCCTCTTACCGCAGATCCACTCGTACTGTCTAGCATTGGACCTCCATGTGCTTCCTGTTTACTATGATGTCACAGGAAGCAGATGGAAGTCCTATACCAGTACGAGTGGATCAGAGGTAAGAGGACTCGACTGGCCGCTCCGCTGCGCTCACTCTGCCTACAGGGAGGGAGGAGGGGGGACACAGACATACATCAGGGGGGCATTCAGAGAGGGAGGGAGGAAGTAATAAAGCCGGGCTCCCGCATCCCTCTTCACCGCGGCTGGAGCCTCGATCATTTTTTTCCTCCTCCAGGCAATCCTCCCCCACCTAAAAGTGGCACCCTCCTCCCCACCCACAGGCATTCTCGCCCCCCCCCTCCACTGACAACCCTCCTCCCCACTAGCACCCTCCTCCCCACCAAGAGTGTACCCTGCCCATGGCCCTAGGTACTGTACCCCAGGCACCCTGCCCCTGGCCCCTGCACCCTAAAATGTTATTATGAAGGAAAATAAACCAGGATAGAAAGGACCAGTGTGGTTTGAATTATAAAACAACATATTTTCTTATGAAATTTTTATGGTATGCGTGACTGGAGGCGTGGCGGGGGTGTGGCCAGGGGTGTGGCAGGGGCATGGCTTAAGTGTCCCGTTTTCTCATCTCAAAAAGTTGGGAGGTATGCAATCTGTTTGCAGTAAAAGTAGCCATATGATCCCTCTCTGATCAGATTCGATTAGAGAGGGATCGATCGGTTGGTCGATCTGATGGCAAATCGACCAGTGTATGGCCACCTTAACAGAAAATTGTATGGTGTGTACCTAGCGTTATAGAATAACTTTCCTACACATTGCTGGTGATGAGCGATGACAGGTATACCCTCCTGCTTTGGAGCAGGCAAATGCTGAACCTATCTGCTTTTATGGAGCTGCAGTCAGGGAAAGTGCTGAGCTGGCTTCTGATATCTCCACCATCTCCAGCCCAGCTACAAATCTCTGAACAAAGAGGGTATTGATCTGCTGTCCTCCACTTGACAGCTGATAGCTGGAGGTCTGGCAATCAGGACTCTTCAGAGGGGGAGGTCTTCACAAATAAACAGAAGAGATAACAGTAACAGGCACTCATCAACTGCAGGGAAGAAAGTGACTCCACAAATCAGATAACCTCAGATAACTAGAGATGTCCTTAAAATGAAAAACCAAACCAAATACTTATGCTAGGTACACACAATTTTCTGACAATTTTACCTGCCACATCGATCATCTCCAACAGGTCTGATCTTATTTCCGATTGATTTTCCGACCAATTTTCCATTCACTTCTATGGAAAATTAGTCGGAAATAAAATCGAACAGGTTGGAAATAGATCTGGCAGGTAAATAAATCTGCCAAGAAAATTGTATCATGTGTACCTAGCATTAAAGCGGATCCGAGACGAAAAACTATAACAAGTTACTTGTCTATATATCTCATCTAAAGTTTAGATACTTTACACAGCAAATCTACCTGCAAACAGCTTCAACAGTATATGATTATTTATTCCTGTGATACAATGACAGCAGCCATGTTTTGATTGTCACATTACACACAGGCAAGCTGATAGCATCTCCAGCCCTCAGCCTGTGACAAATTCACTCCCCTCTCCTCCCTCTGCCTCTGAAATCTCTGGCTAGTAACCTCCTCCGCCTCCTGCCCAGACTGAGCTCCCATCAGCCCTTGCTACAGTGCCAAGGCACCCCGTAAAAGCTGTGGGCGAGGATTGTTTAGTTTATAGGGAATTAGAGTATTAAAACAAAAAAAAAAAGTATTTGGCTTGAGGAATGCCCTATAAAGTATATGAAAGGAACACAATTATACAAGAAGTAAAAGTTTATAACGGATTAACTTTAAAGTGGACCTGAACTTGCACAAGACAGAAGGAAAAACAGAGAAATACACCCTGTATGTGTTTAGAGAGTTTAGCCTGTCGAATTCCCCCTCTTCTGTGACTAAGAGCTGGTTCACACTTGGCGATCAACAAAGCGCTGTGAAAGTGCCGCTGATCAAAGCGCTGCTACTAATTTGATCAATCGCAAACGTGCCGGCATGCAGCGTCTTTGGGGCAATTGCGCTGCGATTTTCATTCTATGGATGGGAATCACAAGTGCAACTCACGCTGAAATCGCAAGACTTGGCCGCCGAATTGCGATCGCGGCCCCGAACGCCGGGAAGAGACGACCAAGTGCCCAATGTGAGCCCGCCCTAATCACTACTTTGTCACCTGCCACAGAGAAGCTCATTTGAATGCACAGGATGTTAACAGTATGTCTGCTTCCATGAAAGCAGGAAGAAGATACACTGCAGATTTACATCAGCTGTAACAAAAATATTTCAAAAGGTTATTATGCTGCAGCTTATCTTTTAGAGCAGAGGAAGTTCTGAGTTCAGATCCGCTTTAACGATTCAATTCCCTTAAGGTTCGACCAAACGTTTGGAAACAATCGTTGGGGCTCACCAACACAGGGGACAATGATAAGCAACGCAATCAGATAGAACGATCGTTTGTCATTGATTGGACCCAATAACAGCACCCTCTACAGTCGATCATTCGGGCGATTGTACCATTAATGGGCCACTTTACATTTTACACATTGGATGAAAACTTCAGAAAGGAATGAGAATTTCATCCAGGCATTTGAGCTGACCTGGAACCCTGGAACATGCATTAGCGGATTGGGATGATGACAATGATGCGTGAACGGTATGGAAAAAGCTGGGGGACTTGGCAGTGTGGAGGAGATCTGGGGCCCTTCAGGAAGAATACGCCGGCCTATCCACTGACAAGGCCCCTCGTAGGATTACTTGGCAAAGCGCACTGCCCGGCCTCATAAAAGTCAGCCCGTTTCCAGCTGCAGAAATTCTTCCCGGCGTTCCAGAGATAATATAACATGCAAGTTTTATCACATCCAACAAATAAATGCTCTTCATCCACAATATGAGAATCTGCATCCGCTGCCTGCCAAATACCGAGGCGGGAGCTCATAGCTGAACGCCGGTACTCACTCACTTCCTGATATGGCAAAGAGAGGCTCCCTACACATCCAAACCGCTTAGGAAAAGGGAGCGATTACTCATTATGTATTTATGAAGCACTGGCATCTTCTGCAGCACTTTACAGAGTACATAGTCATGTCACTGATTGTCCTCAGAGGAGCTCACAAACTAATCCTACCATAGCCATAGTCTAATGTCCTGCCATATTATTGTTATGTATATATAGCACTGACATCTTCTGCAGCACTTTACAGCAGGGCTGTGGAGTCGGTGCAAAAATCACCTGACTCCAACTCAGACTGCTCAGTTTTTGAAACCTTTCGACTCAAACTCTGACTCCACGACTCCGACTCCTTAGTCTAATACTTACTAGAACTAAGGATTTGGTACAAAAAAAAAAAAAAAAAAAAAAAATCATCCGACTCAGACTCCTCAGTTTATGAAACCGACTCCAACTGCAGTTACCCAAAATTGCTCAGACTCTGAAGCCCTACTTTACAGAGTACATAGTCATGTCACCGACTGTCCTCAGAGGAGCTCACAGTCTAATCCTACCATAGTCTAATGTCCTACCGTATCATTACAGGTAGTCCCCGGTTAACGAACGAGATAGGGACTGTAGGTTCGTTCTTAACCTGAATCTGTTCTTAAGTCTGAACACTGTGCTATCTCTGCCCCCTGTGCCTCCAGTGTCCCACTCTGTGTCACCTCTGCCCTCTGTACCTGCTTATACAAGCTTAAAAGCCATTTTTTCTTGTAGTTTTTGAGAATCGATTTAAAAAAAAAAAAAATCAAAGTCCAATTTGAAAAACATTTTTTTGACTTGTTCCCACGGAAACACAGAATCCATGCCGCTCATATTGGCGGGTGGTTCGTAAGTCGGGGACTACCTGTATTGCATGTTTTGAGAGGTGGGAGGAGACTTTAGCACTTGGAAAAATCCCACACAAACACAAAAAGAACATACAAACTCCATGCAGATAATGTCCTGCCCAGATCCCAACCAGGGAGGCCCAGGTCTGCAAGGAGTGAGAGTGTACTGTCCCTCAATCACTGCAAGCCATGCAGGTCTCAGGGACAGGAAGTGTAAGAAAACACTGATAGATAAAAACAAACAACAGTAACAGCTTGACAGAAATTGCAACTTTTCCCCACTATCCACACTAAACTTGGGAAATAAATGTTTTATTGGAGCTGAGCTATTTTTATCCTCTTCTGCTGAACTGGAACAAAGAGATCCGGTTGGAACAGAAGGTCTTGGACTTAGCTGGAGTAAATCTGTGCAGCGCAGTGCAGGTGCCAGGCCTGGAGACACAATGTGGGTCTGTGTGACACAGGTTACATTATAGCAAGAGGTTCTGGCACACGGCTATGGAAAGTTACCCACTACATCGCTGTGTGGGCTCGCCACGCATTGTCCAAATGCCAACTTCATACAAGTATGAATTATACCAGAACCAAATCCCCCACGCGACTACCAGCATATAGCACGTGATGACATCACACACGTGCCCCACGTGCTATAACCTCCGGCAGCCACGTGGGGGCGCAAACGCGGAAGTGTGAGGATGCTCAGCACAGATGGGGGTAGGTAATGCAAAGGTTAGGTCCACACTGCTCCGTTCAGGATAGGATCCGTTTAAAAAAAAAAAAAAAAAAAAATTTCTCCTGTTTTTTTCCAGAAATTCATTTTTGTAGCATATGTTTCCAGTCCGCGGAAACGTATGCCCAGCCGTGGTGGGGGGGGGGGGGGGGGGGGGGTGAAGAGGCAGCCGCCATGCTGGAGGGGTATAGCAGGCAGGACGGGGGTGGCAGCGGTCAGTGGGGATGCCCCCCCCCTCACATGGGTCCCCCGTCCCAGCTAGCCCTCCAGCTAAATGCCACAAAACTTGTTACATTGTATAGCGGCGGGGAGCTTACCTTCTCTCCACTTCCTCCGCGTCACTGCCTACAATGCCGCCCTCTATACTGCGGAGGGCAGCATTGCAGGCAGAGACGCGATGAGCGGAGGAAGTAGGAGGAGAAGGTAAGCTCCCCACTGCTATACATTTTAACAAGTTTTGCGCCATGTAGCTGGAGGTGTAGCGGGGACAGAGGACCCAGGTGAGGAGGAGGGGAGGGAGGGAACGTCCCTCCCCCTCCCCACTGCCACCCCCGTCCTGCCCTCTATATCCTCCAGCATGGCGGCCCCCTCTCCCCCCACAGGCTGTGACACAGAAACAGATCTGTTTTCCCATTGTCTGCAACTACTCCTGCGTGTATCAGGCTCCAGATCCGTTGTGTGAAAATGCAGCAGATTCGGACCTTCCGTTCAGGTTTTGAAAACGGGTCCCCGCAAATGCAGACGGATCCTCTTTTATGGGTGAAGACAGCTGCTATCTCTAACATTGGTTTCCGTGGCTCTGGTTTTAATCCGGCCTGAAAAACTGAGCCACAGATATGTGAACGTACCTAGTGTGGACCTAGTCTTACTGCATGGGTATAAACCATTAGGGGGACTGCAGCCAGGGGAGGCAAGGGGGTGTCACAAGGCCGATTCCAGCTAGATTCCATGCTGAAATCAATCAGGAATCGGCCTGCGGTTTATGGCGACCAACAGATCACTCTCCAATTAAATTCGTTCAGAGAGAGATCTGTCTCCATCGCTTGATGTTTGGATGCTAAAACAAAAAACTGCAAGACAAGATCTACAGGAAGTCACAGATCTCAAGGTCTTATTGGCAAAAAAACAAACAGGAAAACTCAACCTCCCAACGAGTCTACAGAATACATACATATCGGACTGATCGATTTTTCCACTTGATCAAATAATTTGACTTATGATTGATTAAAAAATTAAAGACAAAACTAAAAAAAAAAAATTCATTTTTAAAACATTTTCCAAGACCTCTGATCAGATTTTTATTGAAAAGAAATTTAGTGGTGCAATCTAGTTTGAGATAAAATGGGGGGGGGGGGGGGGGGGGGGAATTCAAATCTATAGATTTTTATTTATTTTTATTGTATAGCGTATGGACCCCTGTAAGCTAGGTACACACCCAGAATGAGTATCGCCCATCAGGATCTTGCGTGGGAAACTATTTTTGCACTGTTAGTAAACATTTTCTCATGCTCATATTTTACAATAAAAAACTAAAAACTTCTTTGAAACAAAAAGATCAAAATATCAGCTGTGTAGAGGTCAGCGGGCTGGTCATTTCCTGTATAACCGTCTGTGCTGCAGGCTTCAATGTTCTCAGAGAGATGAAAGGATATCCGAGGTGAAAATAAACTAATGAAACAAACAATTCTTTCCATGTTCCTTCTCCTAAAAATGACTTATGATATTCCACAGTTTTATTTTATATTTAAATCTTTTAAAGTTTTTTACTGTTTTATTGTTTTTGCTCAATGACACCTTCATTGAAGTATGACAGCGCTAAAATCTATGAACTATTAACCATTTTATCTCTTTCCTGAAGCCATTTTCTGCCAGGAAAGTGTTTTATAGTTGTAATTTCTTATCAGCGAGGGTCACACTGTAGTCTGACCCAGTCCTGGCTCAGACAGGAACTGCCACTTACATACCTGATGTTTAACTCTTTCAGTTAAAGAAAAAAAACGTTTTTTTTTGTCGCTCCACATTGCTTAACGTCATTTGAGTGATCGCACACCTGTACTAACACCGTGGAAACAATCAATTGGTTGTCGGAAAAATTACTTTGTAGGTACGGCCTTTAGACCTTAGATGCACTCCCCTCCACCCTACTGTTTATATTCGGTAATTAGGCTTGGACATATAAGAGCTATTACGGTTATAGGCAATACACATTCTTCTACATCCTTTGATTCCTGAGGACCCCTGAAAAAAGCCCTACAGAGGACAAGAAGGCCTTCCAGCCTGCCAAGGCAGGTGGTCATAAGTGACCCAGTTGTCTCCCACCAATAATCTGAAGGGTCTCAGAGATGCAACAAGTCTGATCAAAGAGCAGCTGTCACCCAACCAACACAGGAGACCACAAGAGACGAGAATGGCTCAGTGTATGTCTAGCCCACCAGGCACAAGTCCAAGAATCATTCATTAGATATCTGGGTGGGCTTTCAAAGCAAAAATTAAAGTTCAGATCCCTGATCTCTTGTGTCAGAGGCAGATCCCTTAAAGGGAACCTAAAGAAATCTCTTACTGCACATGCGCAGGATGCTCCCGCCATCGGGAGAATGAACGAAGGATGCGTGTGGCTGCAGTGGCCACCAACTGACCCAGTTGCTGAAATAGGCGGGGGGACCAGAGGATGATTTTGTCGTTTGGTTTCATAAATTTAGCTTGAAGACTTGTTGTGCTGTAGATGACTTAGAACATCAGTCAGTTGTGTGGGCGACAACCCAGCCTTGCCTGGATGAGAACCAGAAGCTAAAAACGGGCACCGCGTGTTCCGTGAACAGAGCTCTGCAGGACTTCGTTTTCAGTACTACGTGTGCTTAGAAGAGCACATAACATACCCTTAGGCCATTGTTTACATTTAATCAGTTGCTCTCAGTTATAGCTGAAAAGACAACTGATTTTCAAAGTAATGCCCATGATTTCCTATGGCACCTTTCACACTTAAAGAGAACCTCCAACCAAGAATTGAACTTTATCCCAATCAGTAACTGATACCCCCTTTTACATGAGAAATCTATTCCTTTTCACAAACAGACCATCAGGGGGCGCTGTATGACTGATACTGTGGTGAAACCCCTCCCCACGAGAAACAAGAAAAGTACGTACTCTTGGCAGTTTCCTGTCTGTGAACCTTGTTGCATTGTGGGAAATAGCTGTTTACAGCTGTTTCCAACTGCCAAAAAAACATGCAGCAGCTACATCACCTGCCAACAGTAAAAATGGTCACTGGAGTTCCTCTTTAACGAGTTTTAACTGAACTTTTTCACAATGCACTGCTATGGAGAAGAAGAAAAACCGCGTACCAACTGATTAAGTGTAAACGGGGCCTTAGCTTTGTTCACATTTAAAATCGAAATCACTGACGGCAGCGAATTTTGCACCCCCCACCTTTTGTATGCCTTTTTGCACAGCGATTCCTTTTTTTTTACTTCCCGACATTAGTCAGGAAGTGAACTCCTTGACCCGAAAAAGAATAAATACGATGCAGCTATTCTTGAAAAACGCGAATGCAATCGCCGGGAAAAAAAAAAGATGTTTTGTGAGCGTTTTGCATTTTTCCTATTCCTTCCATTGTTGCAAAATCACCCCAAAATGGTACAGGCAGCACTTTGCTGAGCGGAAAGCAGACGCAACGCGCTGATATGAACTATCCCATAAGGATTTATTGCACTAGCGATTTCATGGCGGTTTTAAAAAAAAAAAAAATCTACAGCGCTCAAAAAAAAAAAAAAAAGCACAAAATGCCCTAGGTGTGAACAAGCCCTTAAAGCGGATCCGAGATGAAAAACTAACTATAACAAGTAACTTGTCTATATATGTTATCTAAAGCTTAGATAGTTTACACAGCATATCTAGCTGCAAACAGCTTCAACATTATATGATTATTACTTCCTGTGATACAATGACAGCAGCCATGTTTTGTTTGTCACATTACACACAGGCAAGCTGATAGCATCTCCAGCCCTCAGCCTGTGACAACTTCAGTCCCCTCTCCACCTCCCTCCTCCCCTCTGCCTCTGAAATCTCAGGCTAGTAACCTCCTCATGCCCAGACGGAGCTCCCATAAGCCCTTGCTACAGTGCCAAGGCACTCTGAAAAATCCGTGGGCGAGGCTTGTTTAGTTTGTAGGGAAAATAAGGGTATTAAAACAAAAAAAGTATTTGGCTTGAGGAATGCCCTATAAACAATATGAAAGGAACACAATTGTACAATGAGTAAAAGTTTAACTCGGATCCACTTTAAAAAGAGGACCTGAACTCTTTCACTGGACAGAAGGAAAAAAATATGTATTTAGAGAGTTTATCCTGTGGAATTCCCTCTCATCTGTGACTAATCACAACTGTAACTTGATCTCTCGGCTGTGTCAGTTGGCTGCCTCCGCAGAGCTGCTAATTTGCTAACACAGGATGTTAACCCTTTGTCTGCTTCCAAGAAAGCAGGAAGTAGAAACAGGGCAGATTTATTACAGGTTTTCTATCAGCTGTAACAAAGAAATATTTTCCTTTAAAGGTTATTATGCTGTTTCGTATGTTTAAGTGCAGAGAGGAAGTTCTGAGTTCAGGTCTGCTTTAAGTGAGATGGAATCATTCAGTGAAAGTGTGACTAATCACATGATCACCTCTATCACATGATCATCTCTCTCTCTGGCACAGTCAGCTGGATGACACAAGACACTCCAGATTAGGACCGGTTATCTGAGAAGCAGCAGCAAGGAGGAGTAGATGTGTGAGTGGTACGGTGGTTAGGCCCATACACACTATACATCGCAAAACGGTAGTATTTTGCGCGGGTGATTTTACCGTGATTAGCGCCGTAAATCGCCGCTCACACTTACACGATTCAGAGCAATCCCGGTCAGCGCTTTGTTAAGCACTGTACAGCGATTGCTCCAGAATCGCGGGAAAATGCTGCATGTACCATGTTTTGCGATTGGCGCTAATCGCTCGTGATCAGCGCCAATTGTGTCAGTGAGATAACTGCCATATACCGTACTTTCTATTGCGCTTTAAAAAGCGATAGCGCTTCGGCGCTAGTCTATATCCTCGGGGGGGGGCGAACCGTAAGATACCAGCCAGCTTCCCCACTGGCAGACTATTTTGGCAGTTAGACTTAGCAACTGCCATTGAAGAAATGCTTTAGAAAACAAAGACTAATCCATCCCCCATGAGGGGATGAACTAACCCGAAACCTGTCAGTTCTGTCAGATTTTCACTGCTTACTTTTTTTTTTGCTGGAATGGTCCTTTAACTGTTTCCTTAATCTGATTACACCTCTCAGACACTGCAGCTGTCCTTAGTAGGTTTTGGGGCTCCATACCAATACTGTGGTTGTGGCCCCATATCAAACTCACACTGGGGGGCCCCCCAAGCTCCTTTGTTATGCCACCGCTTTGACATGAACATTGTAGATTGCTCGCAGCCGGGCTTCCATCATAGTGTGGCCCTCGCAGTGTCGCAGAGGAGGGCGCAGCCACAGACAGGAAGTAGGTCGCGGCCGGCGGCGGAGGAGTCATGGACCAGTGATGATCCTAATCTGCTTAAGATTATGCAAAATTTCACAATTACGCCTATACGTAATTACAAACTGTTAATTTAAGTGATTTTGTATATTCATTCGAAATTACGCCTGAATGCAGGTGCAATTTTCCCCTAATTTTGTGCAGACTTTGGCGGTTAACAGCAAAGCCCCCATACAAGCTATTGCTACCAAAATTGCTACATAATAGTGGGTGCGATCAAAAAACAAAAAGAATTTTTTTTTCTTTCAAGATTATCTTGTTTTTGAGAAAATCAAAAAAAAAAATGCAAAGAAAAATGGGTTTTAAACTCTGAAAAATGACAGTTTAACAACCTTATTTATTTTTAAAATGGTTTTTATCAAAACAGATTTTCTCAAAACCTAAAGGTCTTTTTGAACAATTTTTTGTTTAACCTGTACCCATAATTCTCCTTAAAGCTAATGGGATCCCATATTTAAAAAAAAAAAAAGCAGATACGTTTTTCGCATGCAAATTCGCATAGCAATACAAGTAAATGGGACTGTTTCCACTTGTCAGGATTCCTTTGCGTTTTTCTGTGCAGAAAAAATTCGCATGGCAGAGCCATCAGAATTCGCATATCGCATACCGCTATGCGAATCGCATACAATGTATTTAATAGGAATTCGCATGAGGTTTGGGTATGCGAATTTTCATGCAAATTCAATGGAAAAGCACACCAGCAATGCCATGGTTAAATTCGCATACATCGTCATCCATGCGAATTCGCATGAAAATTCGCATGGACTCGCAATTTTTACCGTGCCGATTCGCACAGCACAAGTGGAAATGCAGCCTAAGAAGAGGGAAGGCTCTGGTCCTAATGAGCCTTCCCTCTCCTCTCCCAGTGCTGCTCTGGCTCCTCCGTTCACATCCCCCGCTGAGGGGACTTTGGAAGTCTTCGGAAGCAGTCCTCCCGAAGACAGGTGGCGCACACATGAGTGCATCAGAGGGCGCGTGCGCAGTGTAGAGCGGCCAGTCTTTGGGAGCACTCGGGCTCCCGAAGATTTTTCAAAGCCTCCCTTCGGCCGGGAGACAGCGGTATTTGACCGAAACGGTCGGTCGAATACCGCTACGGGGGAGCCAGGACAGCAGCAGGCACCGGGAGAGAGGGAATGCTCTATGGCAGTGTTTCTCAACATTTTATTAGTAAGTATCCCTTTTAAACCCCTGTACACACCATGTACCCCCTAGCATAGTAAATATTATCACAAGTACCCCTTGACAAATATATCTTTAATTGTAGTACATGATAATTGGTTCTAAACAGTTTCCAAGCATTTACTAATGCTTTTAATTAGCTAAAACAATAATTTGGTGTTATTTAAATACGATCTATGCTTTTCTAAAACTCTAAATTTGTTCTCGGTTATGTATATGAAGCCCGAGTACCCCCTGGAACCATCTGACGTACCCCCTGGGGTACGCGTACCACACGTTGAGAACCTAGGCTCTATGGGACCCAGAGCCTCCCTCTCCTTAGATGAGTATCTGATTTTTTTGTTTTTAATACGGGTTCTCATTCACTAACATATGTAGCAATTTTGGTGGCAACAACATGTATGGAGGATTTCCTATTCACCACCAAAGTCAGCACGAAATTACACGTACATTCATGCATCATTATGAATGCTTACAATTACATATGAAATGAATTAAGTTTTCCCCCAAATTTTGCATTACGATTATGATGTGTAATTACGCATAGGTGTAATTTCTGCTCATCACTATCGTGGACATCAGGGAAGACTTTGGAGTTAAGACTTCTGCAACATCCTCTCAGAGTTTCCTTCACTAAACTCACACCTACAAATGACCAGGACTGCCTCTGCAGGACACATCTATTTCCATTCATACTCATCCAACCGTCCCTCCCTACCAATCCCCCAGTACAATCTGTTCTCACTACTTCGTTTTTCCTTCAATTCACTTTCTGACTCATGTCCCTCGTGCCCGGCCTACACCTCTGACCTCACATACATGCCAAAGTTAAAACATTTTGTTCATCGGAAGTTTTTAGCAATTCAGTCTTGCTGCTTTACTCGCCTACTCCAGCATACATAAGAAAAATCACCACTGGGAGACTTGGGCGCAGGATACAGCCGGTATATGGCTTATTCTGCTGCTGCACAAGTCCTGGCAGCGTTAATTACTATTCCCCCTCCAGGTCCATGTGGATGGTGGGGAATGATGTAATTCGGCTTCCAGCTATTGCTTGCGGCTGAATTACAGCGTTCTAAAATGTAACTTCAGCTCAACCTTCTGACAGCGCCGAAGTTACTCACTGTGCGCCGATATAGTTGTAATTCCTATTACGGTCTATGGCTGCGCCCAAATCTTCTGCGCTGTTATTACAGCGCTCCCCTACTCCAAGAATCTAGTGCTCTAAGTCTAAGATACACAAATACATAAAACTAATCTAAAGGCCCGCACCCATCACACGATTTTTTCCGACAATATTCGTCAATCGACCGGCAATTTCATTGAGCGAAAAGCGGTCGTTTCCGCACGCAATCACGTGAACAATGTTTAGTGACGCATATCGTTAACGAACGCCATGGCGGATTGGATCTTCATGATCCCCGAAGACTAAGCGTGAAGTACCGCGATCGCTTGAAGTCTTGTTCACCCGCTGTGTGCTGTCACGACATCGTGCATACCCATCGCCAGGAAGACACATCTGGGAGCCCTCGTTGTCATGGAAAGTTGCCGGGATCCCTCTTCCTGGGCTGCGAGGACAGTATGAAGCGCAACATCTGGTGGCGCAAGGAGGGAACCTAGGTCAAATTCTTAATATCAGGTAGATAGCATCTTTTTACCTAATCTACTATATTTCTATTTATACATGATCATCAGCATAAGACTGATGGGGCAGGGTCCTGTTACAATACCATGTGTTCCCCCACTTCTATGACTAAAGGGCTGATGGAGCAGGTCCTCTTTCTGTACCCAGTGTTCCCCCAGATCTATCTGAAGTGCTGATGGGGCAGGTCCTCTTTACTTTCGACCATATCTTGCCTTTCCCCACCTTTTATATTATACGACTGATGGGGCAGATCCGTTTCCTTCCAACCGTATCCTGCATTCTCCCACCTCCTAGATTGTTGCTCTAATGGGGCAGGTCCTCTTCCCTTCATGCCATATTTCTGTTAGCCTGGCTTCCACCCACAACCCATAATTCATCATGTATCATCTGCATAGCCTAACGAAGCAGTAAAAGGATAATCTATGGACCGTTCCCTTCTCAAGCATCCACCAAGAGCTGGAAGATCAGTTGTTGGTGAAGAAACCTTCCCAACCTGGTATAAATAGTTGTGTTCTGAGTCACAGTGAAGCAGCGGGCTAATATTAGCGATTGTGTCAGTCTCAGGCATGTCCGCTCTGTTACACAACCCCGTCCCCTAGCCCTTCCTGACAGCTCTGTCACGGGGAGGAAAAAGCATGGAAGAGCGCGCACACACACTTCCTCCTCTTCACTTCTCGGGCAGACCCACGCTCTCTCTCAAAACCACGAAAGCGAAAGCTGAGGGTGACCCATTTAGAAATCGGAGAGGTTACACTCAGCCAGGGCGAAACTCTGTGGGGAAATGTAGGGGGAAGCACAAACTTGTTACATTCTATGTATCACGTAAAGAGGTCACAAAATGCCGAGCTGAGTGACCGCGAGAAAATATACAGAACAAAAAGTGTCGTAGGTCACCTGCATACAGGCCTGTAAAGGCTCGCTCGCACTATAGGTGGCCATACATCAGGCGACTTGGCGGGCGTTCGACCATCATGATCGAATTGGATGAAAATCGGTGCTGCTAAGTGCATGCCTGACCGACAAAGCGACCAATTTCACGACGGAGATTGCTGCAAGATGTCAGGTCGAAGTTGGTTGGTCAGGTGTGCTTGCGGTATGGCGGCCGATTTCGGGAAGAGCGATGAAACCCCTGCTGGTGCAATGTATAAAATGTAACCAAAACCAACCCCTAGGGCTGTGGAGTCGGAGTTGAGGAGTCGGGGCAATTTAGGGTACCCGGAGTCGGAGATTTTATAAACTGAGGAGTCGGATGATTTTTGTACAAAATCCACAGCCCTGGTAAGTATTAGACTAAGGAGTCAGAGTCAAGGAGTCGGAGCCATTTTGGGTACCTGGAGTCGGAGGCTTCATAAACCGAGGAGTCGGAGTTGGAAGATTTTTGTATTGACTCCAAAGCCCTGGAATATTTCATGCTGAAATCGCTTACAGTATATGGGCAGCAAGAGAAATGTAGCTCTAATCAGATTCGATTAGAGATAAAATTTGTCTCTTTGTCGAATATGCCCATAAGCATCAGGTCTATGGCTACCCTAAGGCCATCTATACAATTCATGTTTTTTTCCCGGAGTTTCTCTCCTAGGTAATATATTCACACCTTGCCATAAAATGCCTTTTAAACCATCAACAAGCAAGAAAATACTCAAATTAATTTTGATGGTACTTTATCACCAACTTTTGGGTACTTTTTCAATTGTAAAATGCTGAAAAGTAATTTCGAGGAGAATTTCTCCCAGGAGAAAAAAAGTGAATGCATGTGAGCCCGTGTGCGGTGTTAATTCTGACGCAGTGAACATGGCGTGAGATCTACATGGTAACACGAAAGCCTATAGACTGTCATCTTCCCGTTCACAGAGGCAGATCTATCAAAGAAATTACGACTTATTTCTGCCCATTTCCTACCTAGCGTATTTAATCACAATTGGAAAAAAAGTAGTAATCTACACGGGTTGTGAGTAAATTCACAACTTACAAAGTTAGAAGACTTTTGCATGATTTTCCAGAAGTGTTGTAATGGTGGAACACTGCGAAATCAGTGCAAAGCGGAGATAGAACGGTGGCAGCACGGTGGTGTCATGGTTAGTGCTCTCGCCTTACAGCGCTGGATCCGCAGTTCGAATCCTAGCCAGGACATCTGTACGGAGTCTGTAAGTTCCCCCACGTGTCTGCGTGGGTTTCCTCTGGATACTCTGGTTTCCTCACACATCCCAAAAACATACAGATAAATTATAAAAATAATTCATTAAGTGGTGCAACTACAATTCATATTGGCCCCCCAATGTTCATAACCCTTCTCTTGGTGATCTTCATTGCTTGGGGCCCATCTCACATGGGTTGTTTACCCCCTGTTGTCCCTCATACCCTTTTCAGAGAGCAGTGCACACTGCTCAGATGTAGTCAAGCAGCCTTTCTGTACAGCACTCTCCCCCTGAACCATCACCGCAAACGTTCAAGCAATGATGACAGAAGTCAAGCCTGAAACCAGTATACAGCAACACACAAAGTGTGACCAATCAGAGAAAGACTCCAGTTCAGAATCCGTACAAGTCCTTTCCAAAACTCGCATGCCACATGCTTGTTCCAGGGCTAAAGACTCTTCCAGTCGCTGCCCGGGACAGAACATGCAGTACTAGGTTGATACCACAATAAACATCACACGGGTGCTGTATTTCCTGCAGAGTCAATCTAAACAATTTCCATGAACAGCATCAAGAAACATGATCCAGATTTCGCTCTCCAGTCTGTTGCTGCTCTTTTACAACAAACTTTTTACCAGGCTGCAGATTTATTAGGTTTCTCAGCATCCCAGCCAGACGGGGCCCTATTCCTGTCAGAAACAGATGTTTGCATAGCTTTACTCCACTTCCTCAGGAAGTCGTTTACGCAGCTCGGCCGGTTCCTGGCCATATTGGTGGAAGTGGGCAAAGATTTCTTCAACGGGCCGGTGGAAGGATACACACTGCACAGAACCACGAAAGTGCTGCATCTACAGGGGAACACCAGACGCCCAGGAAACCCCCTGCAGTCGTTCATGACCCTTTTCTGCTCTAACAGGGTAGAAGAGGAGTACAATTTGTATGCGTCACAACATGGAAAAGAGAGAATACTTTACAAAACCATCGATGCAGCAGATGTTGGTTTGCTGCAAACCAAGTAATTTATGTTTGTGCAAAACCGAAAAGTCACTGGCACAACCAAACACTAGATGTTAACCGCTTCCAGGCTCTGCTAAATTACACCCTCTTTGAGACCTGTTATCCCTGCCAGGACATAGATTTCAATTAACTCTGCAGTCCGCTCACTCTGCCGTTGGTACCGTGAGGCGGTCAGGAATCGATTTCATTGGCTGCTGACCCTGAGATCACTGTGAGCCAATCACATTAGCTCACAGGGATTACAGGGTTCCAACGAAAATCAGTTTTTGACTGAATCACACAGCTCTGCTGTCATACTGAGTATGCGAGCATCAGCGGCGCGAACAGCAAGAGAGTCGGGTCCATGTGGCGTGACGTCGGTCAGCCCAGTTGTTTTTTTACCCAGAGGTCTCTGGTCCTTATGGGGCCCAAGGCTTCTTGTACTGAAGTGGTTAAAACAGCAAATACAATAAGCACATATATCTTTAAAGAACAAGTGACACCCATGCTAAACTAGAAATAAAAAAAACACATAATTAGATAAATACTACTTCTACTTGCATAACAGATGTACTGTGCTATCCACGTAATGATTCCTGTGAATTTTATAAAGGAAAAGCAGAAAATCCTATTCTAGGCAGTGGCCATCTTGCCAAGCTAATGCTGACATCATATCCTCCCTGACTCTTGTTTCCTCCCCCCCTCTCCCTTCTCTTGCTCATTGTGTATTCATTAGCTGCCCTCCTCCCAGAGTCTTCAGACACTCCCACTGAGGTGTATACTAGGAACTACACTTTCTCATCCTCCAATCACTGATTCACCTTAGCCTTGCTTGTAAACACAAGTGAGCAGAGGGTGTTTCAGATAAGAAAGCTAGGCAGGGAAATAAATGGAAGAGGAGGAATATATATTATAGATAAAAAGAACTCCCAGCATTCAACTCTTTGGCACTATGATCAGTGTTCATAAAGTATGTGATAACTCCAGCAGAAAAAGTTTTGCAAGTTTTGAATGCAGGATTAGCATCTTTATCACTTAATATATTCAGACCAGTTGCTGTTGAAATTTGATTTTTATGGTGACAACAACGCTTTAAGGCTACACTGCAAATCGGCAAATGCAACTGCTGAGCGATTTTGTAGTAATTTTTTTTTTCCACACTATTAGGCCAGGTTCACATCGCAAAACACAATCGCTATCGCTTAGGCACGCAATTAAAAAATAATAATTCTAAATTTCCTGGTCACTTCATTTTCAGTGGATACATATAATAAAGTTAAAAGGTCAACTGAAGTGGGAGGGATATGGAGGTTACCATATTTCTTTCCTTTTAAACAATACCAGTTGCCTGGCTGTCATGCTGATCCTCTGCCTATGCTTTTAGCCATAGTCCCTGAACAAGCATGCAGCAGATAAGGCGTGTCTGACATTATTGTCAGATCTGACAAGATTAGCTGCATGCTTGTTTCTGGTGTTATTCAGACACAGCTGCAGCTTAATAGATCAGCAGGGCTGCCAGGCAACTTGTATTGTTTATAGGGGGACTGAATATGGCAGCCTCCATATTCTTCCACACAAGTTCGCTTCTGTCCGCTTCTCAGCAACATGTATCAATCTGTAACATTGATGTGCTAAAAAAAAGCGGACAGAAGTGCACAAAGTGTGAATGAGGCCTAAAAGAGCACCTGTGGTGGACCTCGGGTCAAAAAGTTGAATACTTAAAGAGAGGAAAGCCTAGGGATCTTCCAAAAGCTTCCCACGCGGTGCTCCGCCCCCGCGCCGCTGCCGGCGACCCTCCTGCACATCGCGCCTGCGCTCCTCTTCATGCATCAGAGGCTCCAGCTTACTGTGCAGGGGCGTCCATGCGTGCCCAGATGCAATACAGCTGCGCTAGTGCTTAAAGTGAGCTCGAGGTAAAAATAAACTTGTGAAACAAACAATTGTATTTATCCTCCTACTCCTAAAAATGGCTTTTTGATATCCCATGGGTTATATTTTATAGTTAAACATTTACAAAGTAAATTGAATGTTTTGTTGTCTCTGCTCAGTGGCAGTCTATTAAGTGTCCCTAAATAAAAATACATGAAACTATTGGCCTTTTCCCATATATATATATATTCCTGTGTTCTCCCCAGGCTCTTTTAGCCGGGTGCTCCACCCGGCTAATTTTGGTAAGCACCCGGCTGTCATGTGCTCACCTCCTCACAAGCAGTGTGACATTGGCCCTGTATTCCCCCATCGCGCCCCACCCAGCTACTTTTTCATGCCACCCGGCTGTAAAAAAAAAATAAAAAAAAATTCTAGTGAGAACACTGTATTCACTTATCGACCTAATTGGTGTTAGTATTTGACTTGCTCAATCTCTGTATTCGTTATGATCAAAAGAAGTTTTTAGAATTCTGGAACTCTTTCCCCAAAGTTCAGAACTCCATACTGCGCTCTCGTTTCTGTTTTTTGTGTGTTATTAACTCTCCCCCCCTGCCCCCCCCCCCCCCCCCTCGTGTTTATGTTTCCGGGATGCTGAGTGTTCGCACAGGAGACAGTAATTGACCTATAGGGAATCAGTACTGCTCTCTCCAGTGGTAATATCGCTAATGGCCCAGCTCAGGGTTTATGAATAAAACACGGGCCTCTGGCGGTTTTATTGATTAAGTGAGAAGATTAAAGGCTCGCTGCCTGACGGCCGTGTGTTCCTGTGAGCTCCGCGCTGAGATTAACCTGTCCTCTGTGCAATGGTTGGGTCACGTCTCTGCAGCGCGCTCATTATTCAACGCTAGTTAAACAGTCGCTCGCCTCGCTGGGCCGTGTATGCCGCTTTATAGCCGGTTACTTGTCCTGCCAAGACTCCTCTCCGCCGAGAAGCAACGCAGAAGGTGTCTAATGGGGGAGTGACAAATACACAATGACTGACTTACCAAAAAGAAATGAAAGAGTAACTGTAGTGAAAACGTCAAAATTGATTTTTTTAATATACTGTACTCATTTATAAATCATTTTGTTAGTATTTCCTCACCCTGATTAATATTCTGAAATTTATCACAGGTAACAACGTTTTAAGTCCCGTCAGATGATCTCTACAGAATGTTTGGTTACTGAGAGTTCGGAAGCCAGTACAAAATATACCTGGTCACCAAGAATGCCTTGAGAAAAGAGAATTCCGCATAGCTAAACAGCCTAGGCTAAAACATCACTAGGAGGGCGGGGCTAGGTACTGACATACAGCAATATATAGGAATAGTTGCTAAAGCGAGAAAAATTACCATAAGGTGGGTATCCTAAAAATAAGAAAACAACCCTTTTGTTTCTAAGTCACTTTGTAATACTTTGAAACGTCATGCTTAGAATCCCCCCATGTGATGGACTAGTCCAGAACCTGTCAGTTCTGTCAGATTTCTATTACCTACTGTAAGTGACAGCAACATAGGAAAAAGTAATTTATGGCTCATTTTGCTCTTGAAGAAATGTACTTATTTGTAGGTGTATATATGTATTTTAAATTTTACAATTTTTCACAGTAGTGGTCTTTAAAAAAAAAAAAAAATAATAATAAATAATAATAATAATAATAATAATAATAATAAAAGCCCCTTCCATTTTGATTTACCAAACTGACTAGTTGCACTTCTTTGCAAGCATGGGACCTGTACTTTCTTCTTGACAATGGACTGCCTAGAACTCATTTCTAGCCTAATGGTAGCCATACACTGGTCGATTTGCCATCAGATCGACCAACAGATAGATCCCTCTCTGATCGAATTTGATCAAAGCGGGATCGTATGGCTGCCTTTACTGCAAACAGATCACAAACTGTGGTGGAGGTGGTGCTGCCGCTGCCCCCTCTCCCCCTTAAACATTACCTTCTCCGCCGGCGCGACTCCCCCGGTCTCCGCTGTCTTCTCCGCTCTGGTCTGGTCTCCGGGTCCGGTATGCTTCACTTCTTCTTGTCTGGGGGAAGTTTAAATAGTAGAGCGCCCTCTACTGTTTAAAATTCCTGCCGGGCAGGAAGAAGTGAAGCATGCCGGACCCGGAGACCAGACCAGAGCGGAGAAAAAGACAGCGGAGACCGGGGGAGTCGCGCCGGCGGAGCAGGTAATGTATTGCAGCTCTATTGTGTCGGTCATTCGAACTCCGCTATCGACGCACTCCCGACCCGCCGCCGATCGAGAATAATCTTCCGCACGGACGGATTGACAGGAACGATTGATTTCGGATGGAAATCGATCGTTCTGTCAGTGTTTGTGCAACGATTTCACAGCAGATTCGATCACAGTGATCGAATCTGCTGTATATTGGCGGCAAAATGGTTAGGTGTATGGGCCCCTTCATTATTTATATAGTTATTAGCTTTGTTACTTGTTTTCCACACCTGGGTTAATCCAGTGATTAGCAGCAGGCTCTGAGGGGTCTCAAGTCGGGATGATCAATGAGAGGCCAATAATTTCGCGTTTCATGCAGGAGTCTGAATTCTGGATGCAAATTTATGTGGTTTTAAAATGGACCAATCAATGTAACTAGCTCCCGACCACCTAACGTCGATCGACGGTGGAAGCGTAGCTCCCTGGGGACCGCCTAACGCCCATTGGTGTCAAGTGCGGTGGGCAGTAGTATCAGGGAGCACACGCGTTCCCTGCACATAAACAAAGCGGGGATCGGCCATCAGCCTGCCAGCCACGATCAGAGCTGGCAGGCTGAAATAAAGGAAGAAAAAAAAAAAAAAAAAAAAGGAACAGAACAATCTATCTATATCTATATATTACACCCCGTCCTGTGACATCACTGCACAACCACAAGGGAGCAGAACGGACATACTGTGCATGCGCGTCGCAGTATGTCCGGGTTTGGAGTCGCGGAGGAGAATGGGACTGAGCGGAGGGGAACGGGAGCCGTGGTAAGTATTTGATTATGCCCCGCCTACACCTTCACTTTTTTTTTTTTTTAAACCAGAAACTGGTATCCTTTCAGATGCGGTATTACAACACTGGAGGAAACCTTACTTGGGGGCAACACTATCTGCACGGAGTTTGTGGGTTTTGCTGTTCCTCCCTCCAAAATGGCCCTAAACCAGTGACCTGCAAACTTGGCTCTCCAGCTGTTAAAGTGAACCGAGCACCTTTTTTATCATTTAGGACATTTCTATAGCACACGAAAAATGCATGCCGACAATCTGTTTCATTATTAAACTAAACTTTCATTTTACCTTGTATTTTACATTCAAAGTAGATTAATTACCCTGTTTCAGCAGGGCTGCCTGGCCATAGAGCTTTTAGGTTCTTAATTGTTTTATTGGGCTAATTACCAAGGAGGTAAAAAATGCTATTAGACAACAAAGGGGGTGAGTAATTAGGACGGTTTCTTCAAAGTTTGTGTCAATGTGTCAAGATAGCATCTCTGACTTCTGTAAATAAGGAATGTGAGAAGGGGAGGGGGGGGACATGGCAGCTTCTATGCCAGGAGAGATTCCATTGAAAGAGAATGTGCTCAGTTCCCTTTAAGGAACTACAAGTCCCACAATGCATTGCAGGAGTCGGACAGTCACAGTCAGGATTCATAAAGGTAAATGCATTGTGGGACTTGTAGTTCCTTAACAGCTGGAGAACCAAGATTGCAGATCACTGCCCCAAACTAATGTGAGATATGGTACTTTTCACAATCATCCCAGAAATGTACAACACTGGCTTCTGCATGAAATAATAATACTTAACACACAATTAGAGGTAAATGCAGTGATTGGTCTCGGTGTAATCTCGTGGTTAGTGCTGCTCATCTGGTAGAGCTGTCACTCGCACATTATGAAGCCACTTCCTGGACGTCGGTGGGATTTGCTGATAAGGAGGAGATGAGTGACAATGACGGCGCTTTGCGTGCTGACAACTTCTCTATCGCCCAATGAGCTCCCGGCAAAGCTTTGACAAGCACAACAGAATAACCAAGTACAGGAGCTCAGAGTGACCCACAGTGGCATAGCAATAGGGAACGCACCGGGGCCCTTGGGCCAGTGGGGCCCTCCTTCAACCGCAGTATTAGCTCTTTATTGGTCCTGTGCTAGTAATGATCACTTCTATAAATGCTTTGAATGATATTCATTAAAAAGCTGCTCCCCATCCCCTTTTTGCACCTCTGACACTGTGGTTGGTTTTGGTGAGCCGTATCAATTGTTATGTATAGAGTGTTTGCCCATAGCACCAGGGCCCATAGCTCCTTAGCTACGCCGCTGGAGACCCGGAGCCACTAGGAAAGTATAGGGGGCTAAAAGAAACCGAAAAGCTCTCCTACTAAAAAGGCAACGCTCACTGTAATCTGCCTTCTTAAAGCAGAATGTAATCCCTGCCATGCACTGATGAGGACCAGAAAGACTGAAACAGGCTGTCTGCATGTGGGGTTGGTCTGGCTCTGTAGAATGTATAAGCTATAGACTTGCTATACACCCAAAAACACGAAACGCAAACGCATCGCCTGCCCCATTCTCAGGCGATTTCGTTTCAGAGCTAAAGAAGCGCTAAACGTGATCGCCAAAAAAAAAAAAATTTAAAAAAATAAATAAATAGCCAAGTGTGAACGCCGATTTTTTTGGCATTAACCAAAAATCGCCAGAACAAAAACACTAGTAAAAGCGCTAGCGTTTTGCTAACAGCTAACAGGCTGTGATTTATGAGGGATTGCAGAGTGCAGGGGGACCTTAGGGGGGTTTGGGATAGCAACAGAGGCTGGGCTGTATAGGCAGATCCAGCCTCTGTATGCAGATAATATTCTTCAAACCCACCTCGGGTTCTCTTTAAATGAGCTGGCAGTCTAAAGGCCCATACTCACGAGTGACATTTGTCGCCGCAACACGCGGCGCGCGCGTGTTGCGGCGACAGGTCGCCCGTGAGTATGGGCCGCCGCGCGCGCACCCCGAACTGTCGCCCGTCGCTCATGTCGCCAGGCGATTGAAACTTTCAATCGCATGGCGACAGTCGCCGCTGCCCCCCCGCCGCAACTGTCGCTAGTCCGCGTGAGTACGCGGACTAGCGACAGCAACCTCCATGTAGGTACATGGAGCTTCCGGCGGGGGGAGGAGGAACGTCAGCGACAGCTTCCGCCTTGCCGCTGATCCCTCTACCGCGTGTGTACGCGGAGGGACCTGGCGAGAAGCTGTCGCCGGCCTGTCGCCCACACGCTCACGTGTGCTGGCGACAGGCCACATTTCTCGCCCGTGAGTATGGGCCATAAGGGATAAGGTCTAAAGTAGTTAGACAGCAGGACACATTTTCAGAATGCTGAAGATGTCCCAGGACACGGCTAAAGAGAAGATCGCCACCAAAAGCACATCAGGAAGCAAAGTTGTGTTTGAGGCCGGTTTAACACCTGGCCTGTGCGTTAGTGGTGCGATGCTCCGCCCCCTCACACATTCAATCATATGACCCTGCAGCAGAGTGCGCCAACGGGGGTCATATGCATAGCTCCGCCCCCTCCCCAGCCAGTGAAGCCCCCTGCTGGACAGGAAGTGCGTCACTGGGATTCCCGGGTTTCCCCGTTGTATTCTCTGCGTTACGCTGCCGAGCCAGAGACATCTCCCGGCGCGATCCTGCAGTATCGATTGGGCATCATTTATGGCATTGACTTTTAGCAGAGTTGATCAGCAAAATCTAATCTGCTGGATATGGACATTAAAAGCAAACAAAAAAAAAAAACATAGGGTGACACCAGCAGGAGCAGAAAATCACTCCCGCAAAACGCCTGCGGTAATCGCTAGCGTTTTGCGATTTCCTAGTATGAATGGGTCCTACCTGAACAGCTTCTGTAACAAAAAACGCTTGGAAAACTACTCTAATCTAGCACTTTTCGGAGCAATTTTCCACTTTCCTATACTTTACATTGAGGCTGATTCGCCTCAGAAATCAACAGAAATGCGGCAGGATCTGCGTTTGCGTGTGGGGAAAAAAAAAAAGAAAAAAAAAACAAAAAAAAAAACCTCACTCTGGTGTGCTGCATCCCATTCAAATACATTAGCCAAGCGCATTTTGAAGCGCAAACGTTTTAAAAAGCACTCAGTAGCGCTCTTGGTGTGCACCAGCCCTTAAAGAATACCCGAGGTGACATGTGACATGATGAGATAGGCATGTGTATGTACAATCCTTAGCACACAAATAACTATGCTGTGTTCCTTTTTTTCTCTCTGTCTGAAAGAGTTAAATATCAGGTATGTAAGTGGCTGACTCAGACAGGAAGTGACTACAGTGTGACCCTCACTGATAAGAAATTCCCATTTTTAATCTCTTTATTGCTCTCAGAAGCCATTTTCTGCTAGGAAAGTGTTTTATAGTTGGTATTTATTATCAGTGAGGGTCACACTGTAGTCACTTCCTGTCTGACAGAGAAAGAAAAAAAAAAGGAACACAGCATAGTTACAGTTGTGTTCAAAATTATTCAACCCTCACTGAAATTAAGTGTTTTGGCCAGTTTGACATTGATTTTGATCATTTCAGTCATCTTGTTTACAATTAAATCAAAGAGGCACTTGTAAGTCAGACTAATATAACATTTATAATACAATAACCACAAATGTATTTTCTGTGCTCACATCATTATCAGTTTTAGTCAAACCCCAAGTGACATTCATTCTTAGTACTTAGTACAACATCCTTTTCCAGTTATAACAGCTTTTAAACGTGAAGCATAGCTTGACACAAGTGTCTTGCAGGGATCTACGGGTATCTTAGCCCATTCTTCATGGGCAAAAGCCTCCAGTTCAGTCACATTCTTAGGCTTGCGCGCTGCAACTGCTTTCTTTAGGTCCCGCCAGAGGTTCTCAATCGTATTTAAGTCTGGTGACTGCGATGGCCACTCCAAAATGTTCCAGCCTTTAATCTGCAACCATGCTCTAGTGGACTTGGAGGTATGCTTGGGATTATCATCCTGTTGAAAGGTCCAACGTCTCCCAAGCCTCAGGTTTGTGACGGACTGCATCACATTTTCTTCCAATATCTCCTGGTACTGAAGAGAATTCATGGTACCTTACACACGCTGAAGCTTCCCTGTACCTGCAGAAGCAAAACAGCCCCAAAGCATGATTGACACCCCGCCATGCTTCACGGTAGGCAAAGTGTTAATTTCTTCATAGGCCTTGTTCTTCCTCCTCCAGATGTGACCGAACTGGAGGCTTACAAGTGCCTCTTTGACTGAATTGTAAACAAGATGACTGAAATGATCAAAAATCAATGTCAAACTGGCCAAAACGCTCAATTTCCGGGAGGGGGGGGGGGGGGTACTTGAATAATTTTGAACACAACTGTAACTATGCTGGGTTCCTTTTTTTTTTTTTCTTCTTCTTTCTCTGCCTGAAAAAAAAAAAAAAGAGTTAAATATCAGGTATGTAAGTGGCTGACTCAGTCCTGACTCAGACAGGAAGTGAATACCATGTGACCCTCACTGATAAGAAATCCCACTATAAAACACTTTCCTAGCAGAAATGGCTTCTGAGAGCAAGAAAGAGGCAAATAGGGGAATCTCTTATCAGAAAGAAAAAAAAGAAACATAGCCCAGTTATTTGTGTGCTAGGCACTGTACATACACATGTCCATCTCATGTCACTTCGGGTATCCTCTAGGCCTCTTGCACACTGCAAGTGATTCCGATTCAGATTCCGCTTTTTAATCAGTTTTTACATCTGATTCAGATTCCGATTTGCAGTGTGCAGGGAACAAACTGCAAAATCGGAATCTGAATCGGATGTAAAAACTGATTAAAAAGCGGAATTGGAATCACTTGCAGTGTGCAAGAGGCCTTAAAGGGGAACTGAAGAGAGAGGTATATGGAGGCTGCCATGTTTATTTCCTTTTAAGCAATACCAGTTGCCTGGCAGCCCTGCTGATCCTCTGCCTCTAATACTATTAGCCATAGCCCCTGAACAAGCATGCAGCAGATCAGGTGTTTCAGACTTTAAAGTCTGATCTGACAAGACTAGCTGCATGCTTGTTTCTGGTGTTATTCAGATACTACTGCAGAGAAATAGACCAGCAGGGCTGCCAGGCAACTGGTATTGATTAAAAGGAAATAAATATGGCAGCCTCCGTATACCTCTTACTTCAGTTCCCCTTTAAACTAGCATTTTTCTTTACATTTTTGCCTCCCTCCTGCCTACAGTTGGGAATTCACACAGCACCACGCCCTCCATGTTTTACAAAGTCACTATTCTGAAACGGGTAACACGCCACAGATGGCCCATTCATTACTGTAACAAAACTTCACAGAACCCGATGCCAGCGATAGTCTCTGGGAAAAGAATTATATATACACTGTCGTTCCAACAGGGCAGGCTGAAAATCAATAACTCCAAATGCAAAAGGTTACTCCGAGAGACTAATGGATTTATTTTCAGCACTTAACGGCCCTACAGAGTCACCTTGAGCAGATCCGCTCCTCCAGCGCGACCCCGGGGTAAAAATAGCCGATGTACAGGCCCTGCTGTGCCTCTACCGAGAGCCCTGCGGCAGGATTTGCTGGAGCCGCGGCCACAATGGAAGCCCCTCGCCTCTCCAAGGCCTCGGAGCTGGAGCAGATTAAGGCATTCTCCGACTTAAGCTGCCTAGGCCCGGCTTTATCTAACAAACAACACGAGTCACATCAAATCTACAGAGCAGCGCGTTCCAGAAAACCGTAACACAAGATGCGAGGAGACAGGCGAGCAGCGCAGGAGAGGAGGCAGCCCCCGGGGGACGCACAATGGGGGCCAAACTCATTTAATGGGATCAGCTCTGGTCTTCTGCTTGTGGAGGACAGAGATAAGGGGACTTATTGTGTTTTTAAAAGAGTTTTACATTTATATAGGTCTTCACAATCACAGTAAGTGGGAAAAAAACAAAACAAAAAAACAAAAACAAAAAAGTTTTAGGGCCCTTTTCCACCAAAAGTTGATACCGTAGAGAGTGAAAAGACTGTCTTACTCTTACAACTGCTCCCTGCTGCCTGGTAACTGCTCACTTCAGACACCTGTCGAAAAGGGCTCTGAGTGACTGAGAATACAGCCTATCCATTCACCAAAGACCAGTGACATCACTGAGAATGCAGCCTATTCCTTCACTAGAGACCAGTGACATCACTGAGAATGCAGCCTATCCATTCACTAGAGACCAGTGACATCACTGAGAATGCAGCCTATCCATTCACTAGAGACCAGTGACATCAATGAGAATGCAGCCTATCCATTCACTAGAGACCAGTGACATCAATGAGAATGCAGCCTATCCATTCACTAGAGACCAGTGACATCACTAAGTATGCAGCCTATCCATTCACTAGAGAGCAGTGACATCACTGAGAATGCAGCCTATCCATTCACTAGAGACCAGTGACATCACTGAGAATGCAGCCTATCCCTTCACTAGAGACCAGTGACATCAATGAGAATGCAGCCTATCCATTCACTAGAGACCAGTGACATCACTAAGTATGCAGCCTATCCATTCACTAGAGAGCAGTGACATCACTGAGAATGCAGCCTATCCATTCACTAGAGACCAGTGACATCACTGAGAATGCAGCCTCTCCATTCACTAGAGACCAGTGACCTCACTGAGAATGCAGCCTATCCATTCACTAGAGACCAGTGACATCACTGAGAATGCAGCCTATCCATTCACTAGAGATCAGTGACATCACTGAGAATGCAGCCTATCCATTCACTAGAGACCAGCGACATCACTGAGAATGCAGCCCATTCATTCACTAGAGATCAGAGACATTACTGAGAATGCAGCCTATCCATTTGCTAGACCAGTGAAATCACAAGAAGTATATGACAGCCGTTCTGAAATGTGGAACAAACCACTGAGGATAGGAAAAAAAAAAAAAAAATAGGGGGGGGGGGGGGGGGGGGGGGGGGGGGCTGAAGTGTGAGAAACTAGAGTCACGTTTCACTTTTGGTTACAAAAGTTCTGCCTGGTCATTACAAAAAAAGAAAAATCACACACCAACAGTGCTCTACGCCATGAGAGGGCCCAGTTATAGGTTAATACTGTTCTTTGGAAGTAAAGTCCACAGACATTCTAGCAGCTTTCCCATCAGCTTTACTGTAAAGTGACTCCAGACAAACACGTTCCGGATCTGTACCATTCCTGTCCGGTGTGCCTGCTGCATCGACTTCCCCTCACTTCCTGCTCCCTGCGACCCCGAAACTGCAGCAGGAAGTTCACAGACAGCGCTCTATCCAGATCCCGGAGATAACACAACAGAGAACTAAGGCCAAGTTCACATCTATGGGTGTTGTGTAACCCCCGCACTACAACGTGGGCTCACTACGCATGTCTGTCTTCATAGCATGAAGTGTGGGATGGGAACATGCTGGATAATGCTCAGGCTATCCAAAAACACACAGTAGAATGTGCAATTGGACAACATGGTCTGTTACGTTACAACTACATGGGCAGTACAATCACGTGCAGCAACACAGCGCGCAGCAACACGGCGCAACACTGCGCCCAGCAACACGGCGCAACACTGCGCCCAGCAACACGGCGCAACACTGCGCCCAGCAACACGGCGCAACACTGCGCCCAGCAACACGGCGCAACACTGCGCCCAGCAACACGGCGCAACACTGCGCCCAGCAACACGGCGCAACACTGCGCCCAGCAACACGGCGCAACACTGCGCCCAGCAACACGGCGCAACACTGCGCCCAGCAACACGGCGCAACACTGCGCCTAGCAACACAGCGCAACACTGCGCCCAGCAACACAGCGCAACACTGCGCCCAGCAACACAGCGCAACACTGCGCCCAGCAACACAGCGCAACACAGTGGGCAGCAAAATGCTGCCACACGGTGCAAAGCAACGCAGCACAACATACTCTACGCGCGCCTTAAAAAAAATGGAATTCCATATATTTACCCCCATATCTTAGTTTTACATAGTAAAGCGAAATCTCAGTTTTAGAAGATAATACTGCAAGGATATCAAGGTGTTCCTAGCAAACTCAGGCAGGATGAAGTAACTGTTCGCTGCCAGCTCATGAATTAGTGCAGGTGTTACCAATGATTCCCGATCAATACAGCTAATTGTCGAGGCATCCTGTACTGTGTAGCTGCGCTCATTTGCATGTGGGGGTGTTTCGGGGGTCCCAGCACTGGATTGGTGGAGGAGAGGGGGCGGGGGAAGCCTCCCTCTACTGAGGCAAGTGCTCATTGGGGCAATTTTTCCCCTTTAGGTACACTTAAATGTGTAGCACTTTAAATTTGGAATGATTAAAAGACAACTGTAGTGAGAGGTATATAGAAGCTGCCATATTTACGTCCTTTTAAGCAATACCAGTTGCCTGGCTGTTCTTTGCCTCTAATACTTTTAGCCACAGACCCTGAACAAGCATGCATCAAATCAGGCATTTGACATTATTGTCAGTTCTGACAACATTAGCTGCATGCTTGTTTTAGGTGTGTGATTCAAACATTACTGCAGCCAAATAAATCATCAGGATTGCCAGGCAACTGGTATTGTTTAACAGGAAATAAATATGGCAGCCTTCATATCCCTCTCACTACAGCTGTCCTTTAACATCTTACTAAGCACTTGTACCCCTCATGGAGCTCCCAGGAACAAGTATGCAGAGCAGGGGCAGCAGTGCAAAGTCAGGACTCCCAATCTACAACTGAACGTTTTACATTCAACCCATAATTGTAAGTTTTGAAATAAACAAAACAAATATAAAAAAACTTCAGTAAAAAGCTATTCAAAAGTATAATTGAGCATTTAGAAAAAAAAAAAAAAAAAGTGTACATAATCAGGAGTTGCTCCGAACAAATACATACACATCCATGAATATGCAAGATACTGGAGTCAATGAACATAGGCGTACACCTTACTGCTTTAAAGGAGGTACTCACTTTCGTACAACGATCTCTACAACGTATCGTCATTGCAACAGTCCTTTTTTAAAATGTAATGCATTTCAATTTTATTTTACACCTTTAATCTGCAGCCACTACAAAAAAAAAAAAAAAAAATTTAAGTGAACCAGAGGTGAGTGATATGGAGGCTGCCATATTTATTTCCTTTTAAAGGGGAACTGAAGAGAGAGGTATATGGAGGCTGTCATGTTTATTTCCTTTTAAGCAATACCAGTTGCCTGGCCGCCCTGCTGATCCTCTGCCTCTAATACTGTTAACCATAGCCCCTGAACAAGCATTCAGCAGATCAGGTGTTTCAGTGGTTCAGACTTTAAAGTCAGATCTGACAAGACTAGCTGCATGCTTGCTTCTGGTGTTATTCAGATACTACTGCAGAGAAATAGACCAGCAGGGCTGCCAGGCAACTGGTATTGATTAAAAGGAAATAAACATGACAGCCTCCATATAGCTCTCTTCAGTTCCCCTTTAAACAATACTAGTTGCCTGGCAGTCCTGCTGATCTGTTTGGCTGCAGTAGTGAACTGAACTACACCAGAAACAAGCATGCAGCTAGTCTTGTCAGTTCTGACAATATTGTCAGAAACCCCCGACCTGCTGCATGCTTGTTCAGGGTCTATGGTTGAAAGAATTAGAGGCAGAGGACCAACACGGCAGCCAGGCAACTGGTATTGCTTAAAAGGAAGTAAATATGGCAGCCTCCAGATTATTCTCACCTTGCGTTCCCTTTAAAGAAACTTGCTAGTAGCTACGGGAACAGTATAGAGCCTGGTGCAAACGATACCCAGAATCCTCTGTTCCTTTGTCTCGCCTCTTCATACAGTCTGAACAAAGCTGGAAGTAAAATGTAGGGCTGCTTCAAGTAGTTTACTGCATTCATTGTAAGGGGAGGAGTGGATCCTCACATCTGTGGGGATGCTGGCTCTGCGTATGCAGCCACTGGGAATTCGGCATATTGTATTGTAAACAAGTACCCTCAAAATTAATCAGAAAACATGATCAGACATGTTGGCAAATATCAAAATACCGACTATCGTTCCCTTTGTACGCCCTTTCAATTGATTTTTGTTTGATATCCAATCGGAAAAATGATCAGAAATCTCATCAACGTTAGAAACAATCGCATGCTCGCTTTCTTCTATAGCCGATCAATAACAGATGTGATTAGCAATCTGATCACTCGCTTAAAATAGAATCTAGAATGAAAATTGCATGATGAGTACCAGGCTGAGCACACACGAAGAAAGCACAAAGCTACAGCCATGTACCCTGTCAAACATCAACCATCCCCATCACAACAATACTAACCGCAGCAGCCAGTCAGACGCACTATAGAGACACCAAAAGATAACCCTCCCCAGCACTGATAAATCATTAACCAGTTTATTTGGAAATAAAAGACCAGGAGCCAGATGAAGCAGACAGCAGCAGATCTACAGTAGATACAGACAAATCCATCACCTATTAAAGTGGACCTGAACTCATGCAAAAGACAGAAGGAAAACAGAGAAATGTACCCTGTGTGTCTTTAGAGAGAGTTCAGCCTGTCTAATGCTGCATACACACTTGAGATAAAAGTCCTTGGAAAATGAAAGATCTCAGACCAATGTTACCCCCTTCCATGTAGTATGAGAGCCACACCTACACAGTCTATTCTATGGAGCTGATCTCCCCATCAGATAGAAATCTTTGCAAGATGCTGCACACACAGATGCTGTACACATGCAACAGATCAGTATCTGCAAAAAATCTGTTCCTGCAAAAGATCCGTTCCTGCAAAATGCATTCATAGTCTATGAGATCTGCAGATCCTCATACACACCTTGTTTAACTGACATTCATCTGCAGATTTGAAGATCCATCCTGGTGGATCTGATCTGTAGATTATCTGCAGATGAATGTCTGTTAAACCAAGTGTGTATGAGGATCTGCAGATATCAGACTTTGGGCTGGTGCACACAGAGCGGCTTTTTGGGCGTTTTCAGATCCGCTTGCGGCTGCGGATCTGCTTGGTCAATGTATCTCAATGGGGTGGTGCACACCAGAGCGGGAGGCGTTTTGCAGAAACGAAAAATGCCTGGGTGAGGCATTTTTTGGATTGCGGATGCGTTTCTGCCTCAATGTTAAGTATAGGAAAAACGCAAACCGCTCTGAAAAACGGCACTTCAGAGCGGTTTTGCAGGCGTTTTTGTTACAGAAGCTGTTCAGTAACAGCTTTACTGTAACAATATATGAAATCTACTATACTGAAAACCGCAGCAGCAATCCGCAAAACGCTAGCAAAACGCCTCATAAAAATAAAAAAAAGCGTTTAAAAATCTGCTAGCGTTTTGCGGATCTGCTAGCGGGTTTTGGTGTGCACCAGCCCTATGAATGCATTTTGCAGGAACTGATCTTTTGTGTCTGTACAGCATCTTTGTGTGCAGCATCTTGCAAAGATGTTTATCTGATGGAGTTCAGCTCAATAGAATAGACTGTGTAGAGCAGGTGTCAAGAACCTTTTTGGCTAAAAGAGCCATAAACACCACATATTTTAAAATGTAATTCTGCGAGAGCCATACAATATGTTTCAAACTGGGACAGTAGGGCTCACGTCCCTGTTGCCATGGTGATGTGTATATAGTTGATCTGCTGGGAAGCGGAAGTGTCAGATACGTCTTCAGCTTCTCTTGGGTTTCAGCAACATCAGCAATTTCCCTGATAGCAAGGCAGGAGAAATACCGACTAACTGCTTGTATAATTATCTAGCTGACTTGGGGGTTAAGTCATTTTGTAGGACGAAATCCCCACACTTTCGCCCAGTAGGCTGCCTCTCAAGTGACAGGCGGCCTATTGGGCCAATCAAAGTGCGGGGATCTCATTCTACAAAGTCACTGGACCTGACAGGGTCCAGAATGGGACAATTGAAGCAGCTGTTCGAATAAGTTAGTAGTGCATGCTACAGCAGTAGTGTGCCTACTTTGAAAATGTTACTTGTGCTGCCACACTAAGCTGTGCTGCTTGAGCAGTGTAGCTTAGGGAATCAACCCCTAATGATTTGTCTGCGAGCCAGATGTAGCCATCAAAAGAGCCACATCTGTCTCCCGAGCCATACGTTCCCTACCCCTGGTGTAGAGTATGGCTCTCATACTACATGGAAGGGGGTAAAATTGGTCTGAGATCTTTCATTAATCTTTCAAGTGTGTATGTAGCATAATTCCCCCTCATCTGTGTCTAATCACGACTTGTAATTTCATCTCTCAGCTGTGTCAAGTGGCTGCCTCAGCAGACCAGCTCATTTGTAAACACAGGATGTTAACCCTATGTCTGCTTCAGTGAAAGCAGTAAGTAGACACTGCATATTTATTGAAGGATTTCTATAAGGTGTAACAAATATTTTTTTCTTAAAAGTTATTATGCTATTGCTTATCTTTCCGAGTTTGGGTCCAATTTAAACCACCACCAGGAGCTGTCTGCTCTCAAAACCTCAGATCCCCCTTCACCCCAATCCAGCAGCAGAGACAGACAAAAACGTAAATAGCAAATCGAAGAACTTTTCCAAAAACACCATTTCTCCACAGTGGTCTCCTCACAGACTAGTAGCCAGTACACACGGCCAGATCTCGGGTTATCGGTAGGGACCGATGAGCACGTATGCAATGCTTTGCTGCTATTACTCAGTATTTTTGTGACATATAGCCTTCCTTTACATTGCAAATTGCAATTCTGAATACCCTGGAAATAGATATTTTCATAGGAATCACATGTTAAAATCAAAATCAGAATTGCATGTCGTGTAAATAAGCCTTTGTATCAAATCGTTTGCACATCTGCACAGCCAAACGTGCACAACACATCTGCATTTACCGACACATCCAATAACTTCACGATCAGCAATCATTTGTTGTTTCTGGTCAGTGGGTTGAAGGTTTCATCTCCTACCAACTGACAATCCAATTATTTTGACCTACTGTTTTCTCGACTGGAAGCAAATATCTAATGGGGATATTCAAGGCGGAAAACCAAACCCAGCAAACCAGACCGGAGTTCAAATCTGCTGTTTAGGCGGTAAGAGCTTTCAGCCCTTGCCTGGGTTATATCAGACCATTATGCGGGTTGCTGATACGTAAATACGTGGTTTAGGATTTCAATTCCAACCGTGCATCTGTAATGAAGGACATGCACAGGTTGTTTTTCTGCCCGTTCCCGTAAAAGGAACCTGAAATGAGAAGTATATGCGGGCTACCATTTTTATTTCCTTTTGCACAATGCACACTGGCTGGCTGTCTTGCTGACGCTCTGCCTCAAATACTTTCAGCCACAGACCCTGAACAAGCATGCAGATCAGATGTTTCTGAATGAAGTCTGACTCAATTAAGGGTCTGTTTCCACTACACGCTAGAGATGGGAAGTTCGGATCTTTTCAATGATTCAGATGATTCGAATCGGATCATTGAAAAGATCCGGATCTTTAAGCCAAATCTCGGATCATTTTACTAGGGAAGCATTCGGGGGTGAAATGACTAGCAGGACAGGACTTTCCCTGCAGTGGACAGAGAAGGGGAGGGCGGTGGACACAGAGAAATGGGAGATGGTGGACAGAGACAGGCAGGGAGTGGACAGAGAAGGGAGGAGGGACGAGCAGAGAGCAGAATTTTTTTTGCACACAATACCCACGTTGCACTCATATTATTTACATATAATTTTACCTATATGTTCATCTGTATACTTTGAATGCAAACGTCTCACAGTGAAAGAAAGCATTCCCCAAAGCATTCCCAGAAGTGAAGTGCAGCTGTTTAGAGCAGTGCAGGAGGATCATATTGCCGCTCCTGGCCCCGCCCCCTTTGTGATCCGAATCACTCATTTTGATGATTCGACTCACAAAAGAGATTCGGATCAAACATCCGAATCGTTCATGATCCGGACAACACCACTACACGCAGATTGGATGCAGAAAAACTGACTCCAATAAAAGCCTATGGGACTGTTTCCACTAAACGCAATTTTTCTGATGCAGATTTTCCCATATGCATTCATTGGAGTCTTTTTTTTCCTGCATCCAATCTGCATGTAGTGGAAATAGGCCCTTATGCTTGTTTCAGGTTTGGGATTTAGACACTACTGCAGCCAAAGAGATCAGCAGGGCTGCCAGGCAACTGGTATGGTTAAAAAGGGAATAAATATGGCAGCCACCATATCCCTCTCACTTCAAGTATCCTCTAACACTCACAGGCAAGTTCACAGTTGAATTCCTGTCACTGTGCCCCAGAAAGTGGATTTGGGGTCAGGCAGGGTGAAAGAAAACTCATACAGCAGTTCCTGCATCAAATGATCAGGATACAATGCAAACTTTACAACAATAACTTCACATAGCGAGCCATACCATCCTATTCCTGTGGTCGGAAGCACACTTTAAATAAAGCTACACCAAATTGGCAGATCACCTACATTCTCTAATAACCCCCCACCCCGGGAGACCACCTCAGCGAATCCCACCCTGAGTGTCTGCAGAGCAAGGTGGGCAGCTTTCCGAGCCAACAAGAACCGACCGAGGATGGCTGCGGGGCAGAAGACGTCCCAGGAGGCCACAAGGCGAAGTGCGGAACAAAGGATTAGGTGTTAGGTGAACACAGAACAAAAACTCATTCACTGCGAACAAAACTTTTTTTTATCCCAAACAAGGATGAAGGAGCAGAAAAATGAGCCCATTCTTCTGTACTGTGGCTGGAAGAGGGGGGAGGGAAGGTAGGCGGGCCACTCCTGTCTCCAGGCAACACGCCCACCGCCTGAAAACTTACCCAGTTTTTCCACCAACTTCAGCATCACCCCTCCGATGTGGACCTCGCCAGTCACTCTCAGCGTCACGTCCCGGCTCATATCCGTCACATGGATGTTTAATTCCCAGGTGCCGTCGGCGTAGCAGCCGTCCGGCATCCGAATACCGTCCAACGCCATCGTCACCTTCCTGCGGAGAGAGGGAAAGACAAGGGTATTAGCCACGGGCCCTAGATGGTTATACCTCTGCAAATTGGACCTGAACTCTTGCACAGGACAGAAGGAAAACAGAGAAATCCACCTTGCATGTATTTAGAGAGAGTTTAGCCAGTCTAAATTCCCCCTCATATGTGACTAACCCCAAGTGCAAATTAATCTCTCAGCTGTGTCAGCTGGCTGCCTCGGCAGAACAGCTAATTTGTAAACGCATGATGCTAACCCTATGTCTGCTTCCATGAAAGCAGGAAGTAGACACTGCAGATTTAATGCAGGATTCGTATCAGCTGTAACAAAGAAATGGGTTTTTCTTTAAAGCAGAGAACAATTTCTGAGTTCATGTCCGCTTTAAAGAGGCCCTGTAGTGACATATAGTAGAATGCAGTAAATTATTTAGGATACCCACTTTTATAGTAAAAGTGGGTATCCTACTGGATTAGCATATGGCGTAATTTTCAGAATCAGAAACACTTCCTATAGCTATATACTGCTGTATATTGGCGTGTTGCCCAGCCCTCACAGCGAGGTTTAGCCTAGGCTGTTTAGTTATATGGAATTCTCGTCCCAGCGCATTTTGAAATATATTTTCTACTCTATTCTCAGAAACAAACATTCCGCAGAGCTGACCTGACGGGACTGAAAGGTGTTGCGACCAGTGATATATTTCAGAATGTAAATCGGGGTAAATAAAAAACATTTACAATGGGCAAACACTGATTAATTAATTAATATTGTAAAAATATAAGCAACTTAATTACATCATATTTCCTACAGTTCCTCTTTACTGTGACCACACAATAGGATACAGTTAACAGATTTGATTTCGATAAACTATAGATGGACATACAACAGGCGACTTGGTGTTGATTGACCATTCGATTTGATCATTATAAAATTGGAGGAAATCCGTGCTGCCAAAAGCATGCCCAATCAAGGATGCAACCAATTCTGGGCCAAAGTTGGTTGTGTGTAATAAAAGGGGACTCATTTAGTCCCCTGTACCTGAGCTGCTTGGGTATTGTGTTCTTGTCCAAGCCCCTATTCCATAGAGCCCTATCAATCCGTGTCATGCACTGAGGAGGACCAACAGCCCGAAACAGGCTGTCTACATGTGGGGTTGATGTGGCTGTGTAGAATGTAAAGCTATAGGCTTGCTATACACCAGCGGTTCTGGATGCAAGCCTGGCTGCAGGGGCGTAAAGAGATCATCTGCATATTCAGTAGCGGTGCATTGTGGGTAACCACTGTTACACACATATCTGAAATATCACAAATACCTTCTGTTTTAAAAAGACAAACCACACTAAGCATTGCTTTTTCAGTAGGGGGGACTTTTTGGTCTCTTTTAGTCCCCTATACTTTCCTAGTGGTTTTAGGTCACTCCGAGCTGCTTGGGTACTCAGTGATGCTTTGCCTAAGCCAGTGATGGCTAACCTTGGGACTCCAGCTGTGGTGGAACTACAAGTCCCATGAGGCATTGCAATACTCTGACAGCTGTAAGCATAACTTGGGGAGGCAGAGGCATGATGGGATTTGTAGTTTTCTCACAGCTGGAGTTCCAAGGTTACTGGCCTAGGCTGATACAACAGAATGTTTTTGTTTTTTATTCCAGTGAGAAATCCGATCAAATAGCCCATTTTTATCTATACAAGTTGATCGGGAGTGGCTGATTTTTCTGATCAATTTTTGTGTAAAGGGTAAACAGTGTACGGTAGATTTTCGATTTCTTGATTTATAGACCCAAGCTATTTTTTTAACAGAATTTTCAATTTTTTTCTTTTCATAATTGGGGTAAAATTGTGATACATTGGTCAGATTTTTTTTTAAATGTTACAATCATTCTTAAATTGGTTGTAATTCTTACAATTAAAATGCATATAACAAATTATATCGTGCGTAGCCACCTGTAACGTTTAGCCAATGTTACACTGATTTTTCATAAAAAGCTAAGCGAGGCAGGTTTTTGAAAACAAAAATTTCTACATCGCCATGACAATGAAAAGCTCCTTTACCCCTATGCCAAGTGTGACTGGCAAATGCGGGGTTAAAACGAGTTTTAAAGGGACAGAGAAGACCCAGAGGGAATCCCAGCGGGACTCCCCCACCCATGGCTCCTGCACACCCAGCGCTGCAGAAGACAGGCAGGGCACACGGCAGCATCATCGCAGGACGCTCACAGACTCCGTGTCACGGAAAATACAAAAAAAGGGAAATTTAAAAATAACACGAAAAACCGCAAAATCAGAAATTCTTTCCTTCACAAAAAAAAAGGGGAAGGAGGCGTCAGCAGTGAGTGACTTACGATGACGTTTTAAGCCATCTCTATAAACATTTCTCAGAAAGACACATGGATTTTATTGGACAGGAACGAGAGGTTCTCCAATCTAATCAGGATTACGTGCGCTGAATGGGGAGCAGCCAATCACACCCTTCCATTTATCAAGCGAGAAACAGAACTCAGAGAGGCGATTGCTGATTGGTTACTGGGTCGTTGTGTTTGTAACAGGCCTTTCGCTGGCGAACATGTAAAAAAAAAAGGCGCTTGACATAGCCGCTAGTAGAGTGCTGGTAAAAATCACCAATACTCCATTACTTAATTCCGATAGTAAAATATCAGTTATCTTTATAATGACCCAAACCTCTACCAATGCTTAACCATAAAGCACCTCTATCGTGAAGAAAATAGGCAGTTAAAATCTGACAGAACCAGACAGGTTTTGGGCCAGTCCATCTCCTCATGAGGGATTCTCAGGTGTTTTTTTTTTTTTTTAATTAAACAGCATTTCCTGAACAGCAGTTTAACTGCCAAAATAGTAAGAGACCAGCCAGCCTCCCTATTCACTCGCACACTATTCAGTCAGTTAGACTTTGCAACTGATGTTCAGGAAATGCTGTTCAAAACAAAGAAAGCCCTGAGAATCCCCCATGAGGAGATGGACTGGCCCAAAACCTGTCGGTTCTGTCAGATTTTAACTGCCTACATTTTTCGCCATAGTGGTCCTTAAACCCCTCCCCCCATCCTTTCATAGGTGCCCAACCTTAACCCCAGAGCCTCCCAATCCTAACGCTAATTTTTTAAAGAACACTCCGTGTTGATGCTTATTGTATGGTAAAGGGAAAAAAAAAAAAAAAATTGGTAAGAACTGCATCCCCCCCCCCCCCCCCACCCGGGATACTTACACCCGGAGAGGAAAGTCTCTGGACTCTAATGAGGTAAGGAGGAGGGCGGGGCTCACTACACTGGCTACCCATAAAATAAGGAATCTTTTTCAAAACTGACATGCTAACATTCCAATCCCTACACAACCTGGGCCCCGGATACCTGAAGGATTTGTTGCCACGGCGTCACACCAACCACAACCTCAGATCAACAGGACCGAATAACTTGACCAACCCCAGAGTTCAACTAAAAACCTTTGGAGCCAGAGATTTCTGTCATGCTGCCCCTACCTTATGGAATGCCTTACCAAAGTTTATCAAGACAGCTCCAACCCTGGACACGTTTAAATCAAAAAACTGAAAAGCCACCTGTTTAGTCTGGCATTTATGATCACATAACCTTTCCCCTGTACACATCACTATGTACCGATTTGAGATAAGCTTATGCGCTTTGAGTCCTATGGGAGAAAATGCGCTTTACAAATGTTTCGTTGTTGTGCTTATGAAACTTACAGATCTGTTCATACTCCCAGGAGAAGTACGGACACCTCCCATGCTTGAAAAGAAATGCATTTGGAAATTCGATTCTAGCTAGCCGTCCCATAAAAATGGGGAAAAAGTTAATTTGTTTCAAAGTGATCAAAATGGAGTCCCACTTTAAAACTGAAGGTGCAAACATTTGACCAATGCAGCCAGCTTCATCCGCTGTGGAAATGACTCCATGCTGATCCTAAGCTCCCAGAAACCCCTGCTGATCATGGAAGGGGTGTGGCCATGGCCTTCGAAGATAGTTTTAGGCTAATTTCACACCAGGACGTTGCGTTAGAGGGGGCGTTAAGGTCGCATAACGTCCCCCTAACTCAACGCCTGGTGGTGCTGGATCTGGACGTCAGAGTGAGCCGCGTTGTGCAGCTCACTCTGGCGTCAGTGATGCCGTGATGCGCACTCTTGTGCGCATGCAGCATCACGTGGTCCCGCCGGCCAATCGCCGCACAGAGCGGCTGCTCCAGGAAGTAAACACTGCACGTCATAACGTGCAGTGCATATTAATTAGCCATGTGCCTGGCCGCTCTCCGCTCCTCCCCAACATTACTGAGCATGTGCAAGCAGTCTAACGCGGCTCAGCCGCGTCCAAAGTACTGCATGCAGTACGTTGTCTTGTGACGCAGCGTTACAATGTAACGCAACGTGGGCACTGTGAACAGCCCCATTGATTTTTCATTACTGTGCGGTGGGCTGCGTTACAGGCTGCTCTAACGTGCGCCTGTAACGTCCCACTGTGAAAGCAGCCTTAGAGCAGGGTTGGTCCCACACTCATAAGGAAGTTTTTTTGTTGTTTTATTAATATTACTCCCCTAGTGTAGAGATCATCAGGTGATGAGTGAGTGGAAGGCTATCCAGAATAGTTTTATCTAAACCTAAAATTCTAACAGTTTTAAGGGAACCTAAACTGAAAAGGAGATGGATTTTTTTCCTTTTAAAATAATACCAGTTGCCTGACTCTCCTGCTGATCCTGTGTCTCTAATAGTTTTAGCCACAGCCCCTGAACAAGCATGCAGATCAGGTGCTCTGACTGAAGTCAGACTGGATTAGCTGCATGCTTGTTTCAGGTGCATGATTCAGCCGCTACTGCAGCCAAAGAGATCAGCAGGAGTGCCAAGCAACTGGTATTGTTTAAAAAGGAAACATCCATCTCTCTCTCAGTTGAAGTGGATCCGAGATGAACTTTTACTCATTGCATAATTGTGGTCCTTTCCTATAGTTTATAGGACATTCCTCAAGCCAAATACTTTTGTTTTAATACTCTAATTCCCTATAAACTAAACAAGCCACGCCCACAGGTTTTCAGAGAGCCAAGGCACTTTCAGACAGTAGCAAGGGCTCATGGGAGCTCAGTCTGGGCAGGAGGAGGGGGAGGTATTACTAGCCAGAGATTTCAGAGGCAGGGAGGAGGAGGAGGAGGAGGAGGAGGGGGGGGATTAGGCTGATGGCTCAAGATACAGATAAGCCTGCCTCTGTGTAATGTTTACAAACAACATGGCTGCTGTCATTGTAACACAGGAAGAAATAATCATATTCTATTAAAGCTGTTTGCAGCTAGATTTCCTGTGTAAACTATCTAAGCCTTAGATAAAATATATAGACAAGTTACTTGTTATTGTTTTTCATCTTGGATCCACTTTAAGGTTCCCTTTAAATCCACTCAAACTTAAAAAAAGGGGGGGATTACAAAATACTGCAAGGTTTTTACTGCTGTAGGAACCAGGGTACAATAAAAAAAAAAAAAAAAAAAAAAACATTGGGTCTCTCTTTTCCTGACTGTCTAAAGTTAAAAATAAATAAAAATAAAGTATTGGGTACATTAAAGGGAATCTGACGCGTGAGGGCTATGGAGGCTGCCATATTTATTTCCTGTTAAACAATACCAGTTGCCTGGCAGTCCTGCTGATCTATTTGGCTGCAGTAGTGTCTGAACCACGCCAGAAACAAGCATGCAGCTAATCTTGTCAGACAGTGGCCTCAATTCACTAAGCTTATCTCCTGTCTTTATTAACTCTTCTAGAGTTGTTACCATGGTGATAAGGCATGTAGTATTCAGGAAACATTTTACCTCAGGCAAACCTAAAGTTAACTCTTCTGTCTTTAAGTTAACTCTTTAATCGTTAAAATAACTCCAGAGTTAAAGACAGGCTGTTCATTAACTGCATGTGAAAATAACTACAGAGGAGGTAAGTTATCTACAGAGGAGGTAACATAAGGAATGAAGAGATAAGATAACTCTCGTGCTGTGTGGAGGTAAGTTTTCTCTTGCCTTATTATCTCCAGCATGATCTTAGTGAATTGAGGCCAATGTCAGAAACGCCTGATCTGCTGCATGCTTGTTCGGGGTCCCTGCTTGTAATACTTTTACAAAGATGCAGATCAGAGGTTTCTGACTGAAGTCTGACTGGATTAGCTGCATGCTTGTTTCAGGTGTGTGACTCTACTAATGCTAAAGTGATCATCAGGTATGGTTTAAAAAATTATGGCAGCCTCCATAGGGAAATTTGGTTAGGATTAGGTTTCAGATAGCTTGTTGTAAATTACAACCATAATATTCGGCCAATCACAACACTTTGCTGTAAAAGGTCCTCTTATTGGAGAACTGTTCCCTATGAGATTTCCTGCTGGGTCTAAGTCCTCATCCCCCCCCCCACCCCCAAAAGTAGACCAGTGCCGCCATCTATATTTGCAGTGTCTGTTTTGCACACCTGGAACAAGCATGCGGCCAACAGTCAAACCACCTATTAAGCATACATGTTCCAGGCCAGGGACTCAGAGGGCATTATAGCCACAGATTCAGCACAACCTATTATTATTAAACCATATTACTCTCTCTGCAACATGAGCTAAACACAACTCATCAGTGTATATTCGCTTGTAATACATTTAGCACATGACAAATACATTTTTGCAAGTCCTGCCCCGATGAAGACATAATAAGCCCCTCAATTTCAGGCGTTGCTAGGAGAATACTTGCGCTCTGACAAAAGCAAGGCTGTCCATATCAATAAATCACTGTGGCTCAGTGGTCTGCAGTGCTGCCTATTTGCTGCCCCCCTGTGCTACCATCTCGGCTGCTATTCTAGCTTAGGGGACTCAGCAGGAAACCCTATAGGGAACAGTTCTCCAATCACTGTATCCTCTACAGCACAGAGCGTTGCGATTGGCCGGATAGTGTGGGTGTAATTTACTACAACCTATCTGAAACCCAGCAGGTCAAGAGGGTGACGCCCACCCAATCAGGTTAGCGGAATTTCTCTATGAGGCGTCATGCTGAGTTACCTCGACTAGACTAGCGCCCCATCTCACGATGATATTGGTATGCTCCTAATCAGGACTGCCAGGGAAGCGGTATTGTTTAAAAAGGAAATAAATATGTCAGCCTCAATTTCCCTCTCACTTCAAGTGTCCTTTAAGAGACGTAGAAGATAGTCAGACATACTTATAAGGGCCCTGTCTCCTACAGTACCTTGGTATTACTAAATGTATACATAGAAACATACACACAGCACTAGGTGTACTACAGCTACATATTGCCCAAATAACCATTATTTGTTTATATAACTTTTGTAAAATATTGACTTGAACAGCTATTAAAGATTTGCACTGCATAAGTCAGAGGTGCCGATTTGCCCGTGTTTGTCCAGGTAACTGCTTTGCAAAAATAATTATTTGTACAGCACCACAGAAGATGTTAGTGCTTTATAAAATCGGTTATAACAATTAGAATGTGTCAGCTTCAGGGCACAACTAGAAATCATGGAGGCCTATAGCAAAATTATAATTGGACCACTCCAAACCTTTGTGCATCAGGTAGCCCCCCAGTATAAGGAGGTGAGCTACCCCCAAGTATTATGTTGCCCCCAGTATGGGGAGGTGGAGCTATACCCAGTATTATGTTGCCCCCAGTATGGGGAGGTGGAGCTATACCCAGTATTATGTTGCCCCCAGTATGGGGAGGTGGAGCTATACCCAGTATTATGTTGCCCCTGGTAGAGGTAGATACAGTAGAAGTAACTAGAGTAGCAATACTGAAACTTTCAGAGATAGAGCGCCCAAACTGCAACCCAAAACACTTATCACAAAGTGCCATAGGTACCCTCAGATATAAGGCAGCCCCCCAGTATACATAACCAGAGGAACTGCCAGTATGTATAGCCAGAGGGGCCCCAGTATAGGTAGCCTACCCAGTACAAGGTAGAAGGAGGGGCCCCAAGCATAGGTCGCTGTACAGTACATGTAGCACCCAGTATAAGGAGCCGGATGTGGCCCCCCCAGTATAGGTAGCAAGAGGGGTGTGCTGCGGACCCCCTTATCATCTGATCTCTACACCACTAGCTGGGGGAGACAGCATGTGTGCCCACAGAGAGGCCTCTGAGTTCCCCCTCTGATAGGTTCACCAACCCTGAGCTAGGGGTACCCCCACAGGTCTCTCTGAGGCCCGCACTGGACCCCCTTAAAGGCAGCCGAGACCACCTTGGCTACAGGCCCCATAGCAGCTGCTATGGTGATCCCTACACGACTGGTCCTCTTCCCTTCCATCGGTGCCTTCCTGCAATCTCATGCCTGCTGTTTGTGCTGCAACAGAAAACCTATTTTTATCTGTAGATACTCAGCCCTACAGAAGCATGGCTGTCACAGGGGGGGGGGGGGGGGGTGTATGTACTACAACTCCCAGCACCCCGCCCCCTCCGCTCCCAGCAGTTTAGCGGTTGGGATAGTTGGAGTCCTGGAATTAAAACACACTGCTGACAAATCTCAACACAGAAAAAAAATAGCTCAGGCAGCCTCCAGAGGGACTACAACTCCCAGCAGCCATGCTGATCTATGCAGTCCACCCTGTTGCTTTCAGCTGTCAGAATCCTTATTGGATATTTTTCAGCAGACTCCATGTAAATCCTAAATATTTAGAGCAGCCCAGGGGTGGGACTACAACTCCCAGCAGCCAAGCTTGTCTATGCAGTCCGTCCCTTCACTTTCAGCTGTCAGGATCCTTATGGAACAAACACTGAGCAGACTCCATGCAAATCCTAAAGCACAGCCCATCCTGGGGTGGTACTACAACTCCCATTCCTCAGAGCCATGCTGGGATATGTAGTCCCCCTTTCCCACCCTAGCAGTGGAGCTGGCTGGAGTCAGAGGTGTTTCCTGCTCCTCCTAGCCCCGGGCTTCCTCCCACTCCGGCCCCAGCAAGAGGACCTGTGCTTCTATCCCTGCAGCCAGCCAGGCAGATCATCCATTGTGCTGATCAAACATCCTCCTGTGTGCAACAAAATAACAGAAAGGATCCGCTGTTCACCTGTTTCCTCCAAACTCAACAAACCGGTCTGTCCAGGTGCTGCAGCAACTTTTCATAGAGAGGGTGGATGGAGAACAAGGGAAGGGGGACATGAGGCTGGGGGGAGGTAGGTGCTCCATGCAGGGGGGGGGGGGGGGGGCACTTACCTCTGCAGGGATAGTCCTCACCCAGGACAGAAGCTCTGCTTTGCTGTCTGCAGGGCAGGCTGGGCTAATAGAGTCCCCCCCAGGCAAATCCTCTCCAAGGCTGAGGACGTCACTCAATCTGCAGCAGTCACTCCCCTCTCTCTCCCTTTTCCCTTTATCACAGCTCAGACTCCAAACTGGTAACTGAGCAGCAACAGCAGCAGCAGCCCGGGGAGGAGGGGGAGGGGCGGAGTCAGCAGCCAGACTCACACAGGAGGAGTCAGCAGCAGCCAGACTCACGCAGGAGGAGGGAGATCGCACAGGAGGAGGAGGAGGAAAAAGTTTTCAGGGTCCAGCAAAAGTGAGGGAAAAACTTTGGAGGAGTCTTAACAGGCGCTGCCCTTTTATGGAAATGAATAAAAAGCTAGGATTGGATCCAACATCCGGGCCTCTCTCTCTGGGCTGGAAGAGAAGGAGGAGGGGGGATGGGACTGGAGGACCCGATCTGTGTCCTGCCTGGGAGTTTTGCAGATCGAAAGCCCCCGATAGGAGTCGGAGGAATACCCACTTCCCGGGGCAATCACAGCGCCCGCTGCAGGGTAGTCGCCGACTAGAGCAGCGCAGCTCGCGCTGTCAGTGAGTGGCGGTGACGTCATCGCCCCGAGTTCCGTTATGTTGGAAGAATGCAGCGTTCTCTAGCAGATGCGCTATGTCTCTATATTCTCTACTGATTCATCAGCCTGTATCTGTTCATGGTTGCTGTATACTTCTCGGCTGCTTTACTTATACACGGCTTGGCACTGATTTATTTTGTCTCTAATTAATAAATCAGTTCACAACAAGTAAAAAAAAAGTACCTAAAAGAAGTGAAAAGTCTATAACTTGTCTTAAAGGACACCCGAAGCGAAAATAAACTAATGAAATAAACGATTGCATCTATTTTCCTTCTCCTAAAAATGACTTTTTAAGATATTCCACAGTTTTATTTTATGTTTAAATCTACTTTTTAAGTTTTTTAACTGTTTAATTGTTTTTTCAATTCATTGACGTATGCCAGAGCTAAAAATCTATGAACTATTGACCCTTTTTATCTCTTTCTTGCTCTTAGAAGCCATTTTCTGCTAGGAAAGTGTTTTATAGTTGGAATTTCTTATCAGTGAGGGTCACACTGTAGTCATTTCCTGTCTGAGTCAGGACTGAGTCAGCCACTTACATACCAGATATTTAACTCTTTCAGGCAGAGAAAGAAAAAAAGGAACACAGCATAGTTATTTGTGTGCTGGGTACTGTACATACACATGTCTATCTCATCATGTCCCATGTCACTTCGGGTATCCTTTAACCCCACCCACCAGGGGGAAAAAAAAGTAATGTCTCAGCCCCTGCCATAGGCACCTATTGAAATATAGGCATTGAGGCATAATTTGGGAGCCCGCAGTGCCAAATAGGCGCTGTAAGCCGATATTTCAACATGTTGGCACCCAACCTGCCTGCTCCATTCCCAAACCCATCTACAGACCACCTTCCCAGGTCCCGGCACTAGAGGCGGAGATTCCAAACTGCCCCGCCCCCTCCCTCAGTTGTGCCCACCACCGTAGTATAGGTATGAAATGTGCATCGAGTATTAGGAAACCTGAGAAGAAAAGAAGAAGAATTTATACGTACCTGGAGCTTCCTCCAGCCCCCTCCAGACCGATGGCTCCGCCTTCATTCTCCCAGGCCGCCTCCATCCTCCGCTTGCCAGCCCGGTAATTCCTGTAGTGGCCACTCACCCGGTCCCCACTAGGGATGGTCGAAATTGCCAATATCCGCATTCCGCCAATGCAGATTTCCACTACTGCTGTATTCTGATGGTATTCTGATTTCCGCATATTTCCTTTTTTCCACGGAAAATTCTGCCTACCGCACTACAAATCCTCATTCTCTGCTTAGCTGATTCATCCCGAGTCTTCCAATTGGCTTAAAATTATCGACTATTGGTACAGCGGATTTCTGAGGAAATTTCCGCTACCGCTTACCGCAATACAAATCCTCATCCTCTGATTGCCTGATTCATCCCGAGTCTTCTGACTGGCTTAAAATGACCATGTACCGGTATAGAAGAAATTTCTGCGTGCTAATTTTCGCGTTCCGCATTCTGATGCGATTTCTGATCGTAAATGCGGAAATGTCCGCTCCAAGTAATCAGAATGAGCATCCCTAGTCCCCAATGTGTTCCCGTCGCCAGGAGGTTCTGTGCTTGTGCAGTACAACTGTGCGTGCGCAGACCGCGATCGGCGATGGAGGCGCGCTCCCGCCGTGGGGAGGAGTGTCTCCCCTTACTTGTTTTTAACCTTATTTATAAAATACCTTTTTGGTATTTTTCATTGTACAAAACGGGAAATTTGAGTGCTATGGAAGTTTGGGCGCCCCCCTAGGTGCCCATACAAACTGCGGCTTTATGCATAGCAGATGGCCGTGGCCCTTGTGTGTGTGTGTTCGGCGGGGAGAGTGTAAAGGTGGCCATACACTGATAGATTTGCAGCAGATTTAACCATCAGATAGATTTCTGTTAGATGCCTGTCAAGTCGAATCTGACAGGAATCTATCTGATGTGTGCCACACACTAGGAACAGATTTCCAATAGATTTCAGAATGAAATCTATTGGAAATCTATTGAAGATCGATCTAAAGGCAGTAAGGTCCATTCACACTAGAAATCGCTAAAAGTAAATACTGAGCGATTTACTGGAGTTTTCCAGCGTTTTTTTCCTAGAGATTTTCCAGCGATTTTTCACTGTACTGAAAGCCTTTTTTCAGCGATTAGCATTTTGCGATTTCTAGTTCAATAAGCTGTGTCTAAGTCTTCCATGAACAGTAAATGACATCCGCACAGGAAAAAGAGGTGTTTTGTGGGTAAACTGCAAGGTTTAATGGGTAAAATTGCTGGAAAAACTCTGCTGATTGTGAACAGAGCGATTTACCAGCGTTCTTCGTATACTTAACCTTGAAACGCTAATCACTCAGAATCGCTCAGAAATCGCTGCAGGTAACACGTTTGCGTTTCAGCAAATCCCTGAGATGAGAACACTTCAACATACTTTTCATTGTACAAGCGTTTTTCAAAACGCTAGCGTCAGATAGATTAAATCGATCGCTGCAAATTGATCGATTGGTCGGCCAAACGTGCATCGATTTGTGGCTGATCAATCCATTGAATCAATGGAACGCTGAAATCAACAAGTGTATGGTCCCCCTTAGTTAGGGGTAGGTATCAGCATGAGGGTGGTCGGTTAGGGTTAAGCATTGGTAGGGGGTTGGTTAGGGTTGGGTATCGGCATGGAGAGGTCAGTTAGAAGAAGGGCTCTGTGTGAGAATATGGTTAGGTTTAAAGGGATACTGTAGGGGGTCGGGGGAAAATGAGTTGAACTTACCCGGGGCTTCTAATGGTCCCCCGCAGACATCCTGTGCCCGCGCAGCCACTCCCCGATGCTCCGGCCCCGCCTCCGGCTCACTTCTGGAATTTCAGACTTTAAAGTCTGAAAACCACTGCGCCTGCGTTGCCGTGTCCTCGATCCTGCTGATGTCATCAAGAGCGTACAGCGCAGGCCCAGTATGGTCTGTGTCTGCGCAGTACACTCCTGGTGACATCAGCGGGAGCGAGGACACGGGTGTGCTGGCGCAGTGGTTTTCTGACTTTAAAGTCTGAAATTCCAGAAGTGAACTGGAGGCGGGGCCGGAGCATCGGTGAGCAGCTGCGCGGGCACAGGATGTCTGCGGGGGAACGTTAGAAGCCCCGGGTAAGTTCAGCTCATTTTCCCCCGACCCCCCTACAGTATCCCTTTAACGGTCGGAATTAGCACTGCACAATAGTTGAACATCGGTGACACAAGGGTCTTAAGGGTCTCTCGGAAACCATTGGAGGCGAGTTTAGCTGCTTCATATGATTGTTGAGTAAACTTGCTCCACTTCCAAGCTGACTTAAATTAACAAAATTGGCATACAATTTTCCTGAACACAATTTTTTGTTTGTTTATCTCAGTGACCATTAATGAATGTCTCTGAACCCCTCGTGTGATTAGACACAATATCCAACCTTATTGGCCGGTATCATATCCTCTCTGCAAGGCTAAACTATATTTTTTAGGTTGTCCAGTGAAAAGATTGAGAGCAGCTCAGGGCACACATGAACTGCTAGACTGGGGGCGGGGAAGGAGGTGGCAGGGGGTTCTATGGGGGGTGGGATGGGTAGATTATTACCAACTCTAGGAAATGATCAACCCATTACAAACCAAAAGAGAGTCTGTGTGTTAATTATTTGCCTTGCGTATATCTACATCAGCAGCAGATAGGATGGAAGAATAACTGCTGGTAACAAGTAAAAAACAGTTCCCTAGAAGTGTAGATGGCACAAGGTAACTGGGCGGTTTCCCGTATGCAGTTTTGAGGTCCTGGGTTCAGTTCCTACAAGAGGTGCTCTGTAAGCAGGGTCAGTAATTGTAGCTATGGGGCCACCAGCCAAAATAGAGCCTGGGGCCCCGCAGACAGACTCCCCCAAACCAGAAAGAAAGAAACCAGAAAGAAACACCCCCAAACCAGAAAGTGGCAGGAGGGGCCCTTTGTTGCCGCCAAATTTCCCCGAAGCTCCCCTGAGCTGGCTGCTGTGTCTCCCAGCAAGACCACCTGAACTATGTTCCGCCCCGTAAAAAAAAGTTTCACTTTTATGGGGCTTCTGCCAGCCACCTGTGCCTGCGTCGTCTATAACAATCCTCCGGTACCCCACAGTGGCTCTGTTTTGTTTCGGGCCAATTTACAAGTCGACGTCCACTGCACCTGCCCTGGCCTGACTGCGTATGTCCTCATTCGCGCTCCCGTCGCAGGGAATGTCCTGCGCAGGCGCAGTACGAGAAAATCTCTACTGCGCCTGCGCAGGATGCTCCCAGCAATGGGAGCGCGAACGAGGAGGCAGTGGTCGGTGATTGAAGGAAGTGAAACAGAGCTGGGGGGAGGGATTTCGTTCCAGGATGGCGCGGCCACAGGGGGCTGGCAGAAGCCCCAGGTAAGTGAAACGTTTTGTTTTGACATACCTCAGTTTTCCATTAATTGTTCCTCCCTGGGGCTTCTGCAGTCTTTGGTAGAGTAGCATTCTCACTCTCCTCTGTCAGTCCATGGCTTCCTGCTCTATCCCAAATTCATCCTTACAGGGTTCCTCCGTGACTCGAGGCATGTTATGACGTAATATCATACCACACAAAGACGATGCAGCCAGCGGTGGATGAAGATGGTATTGCAGGGAGCCACAGACTGACAGAGGAAAGCGCCCGCTGGACAGGTGAGACACTACTCTGCTGAGGACTCTGCAGGGGCCACAGGGAGCAACTGTTCACCCTAAGCAAACATATTGTCATTAAGTTACATTAGTTATGTTAATTAAAATAGATAGGTAATATAATCTCTTACCCACCCTGTTTTGAAAGAACAGGCAAATGTTTGTGATTTCGTGGGGGCAGCCATCTTTGTCATGGGGCAGCCATCTTTTTGGTTGAAAGGAGGTGACAGGGAGCATAAGACACAGTTCCAACTGTCCTGTGTCCTGACCACCCCCTCCCAGCTGCGTGTGCTAGGCAACAAGAACATCAACATCAGAAATCCCATCATGCTTTGCACAGCATCAGGGGGAAAAATGCCCAGGCAGATTTCTTTGATGGGGCGGAGCTTAGCTTCTGTGCAGCTAAAAATGAGGCTTAGGCGAGAACAACAAAGTGCTGATGCTGTGAAACTGTTAAACAAACACCAAACCTTTTCAGTGCTGCTGAGTAGATTTTTAGTCTGGGGGTTCACTTTTTAAGCTTTTTGTTTGGGGGGGGGGGGGTGATCTACAGGTTCTGGGGCAATTTCCCCCTTTGCCTCTATGGTAGCACCAGCCCTGTGTGTGAGATGCTTATAATTAGACTTGGAAAATTCAAGATCAGCACTGGGGTCCCCGGTTTGAATCTGGGTCTGGATACTGTCTGCATGGAGTTTGTATTTTCTGCCCATGTGTTTGGGAGGTTTTTTCTCAGTTTCCTCCCACGTCCCAAAAACATACAGATGGAATAGTCCTCTTCTCCTCTCCCTTCCCCATCAACCTCTATATTGGCCTACTAATATGATATACACATATGACTATAGTACTGTAGGTATTAGATTGGTAGGACATTAGACTATGACTATGGCAGGATTCGATGGTGAGCTCCTCTGAGGACAGTCAGTGACATGACTATGTACTCTGTAAAGTGCTGCAGAAAATGTCAGTGCAATATAAATACATTAATATTTAGTATTTATATAGAGCTGACATCTTCCGCAGCGCTGTACAGAGTATATTTCCTTGTCACTTAACTGTCTCTCAGAGGGGCTCACAATCTATTCCCTACCATAATTACATGTCTATGTATATATTGAGTAGTGTATTATTATCTTATTATGTTTGTGGGAGGAACCCGGAGTGCCAGGAGGAAACCCACACAGACACAGGGATAACATAAAAACTCCTTGGCTAGGATTTGAACTGGGAACTGCTAACCACTATGCCACTGTGCTAATAATAATATGGTAGGACATTAGACTATGACTATGGTAGGATTAGTCTGTGAGCTCCTCTGAGGACAGTCAGTGACATGACTATGTACTCTGTAAAGTGCTGCAGAAGATGTCAGTGCTATATAAAGACATAATACTAATATGAGAGGACATTAGACTATGACTATGGTAGGGTTAGATTGTGAGCTCCTCTGAGGACAGTCAGTGACATAACTATGTACTCTGTAATGTGCTGCAGGAGATGTCAGTGCTATATAAATACATAATAATAATATGGTAGGACATTAGACTATGACTATGGTGGGATTAGATTGTGAGCTCCTCTGAGGACAGTCAGTGACATGACTATGTACTCTGTAAAGCAGTGGCGTTCCTACAATAGGGCGGCATGGGACGCCCCGCACCAGGTGTCGGGCGGCCCAGGGGGTGTCATCAAGGCCTCCCACAGAGGCCTGTGACGGACAGGAGGGGGGACGCAACACAGAATAGAGGGGTGGCAGGGAAAGCGTCGGGGAGGGGGGCCGGACCCCCACCTCCCTCACCTGGGTCCCCTCCTTCTTGCGCTTCCCCCTCCTAATTAGTAGCAGCGACCGGGCAGGAGCGGGCAGAGAGGACTTACTCACCTCCTTCCTGCGTTCCAGGCGATGGCGCACAGCGTCATCGTCACGTGACGCTGGTCTACGCCTTCTCCACCGCCCACTGTGCTTCCTGATTGGCGGAAGCGCAGTGAGTGACAGAGAAGTCGGAGAGCAGCGTCACGTGAGGATGACGCCGTGTGCCATCGCCAGGAGCAGGTAAGTCCTCTTGGCCCGCTCCTGCCCACTGCTGCTAATTAGAAGGGGGAAGCGCCAGAAGGAGGGGACCTAGGTGAGGGAGGTGGGGGGTCCGGCCCCCCTACCTGACACCCCTCCTTCCAAGCTTCCCCCATACCGGGGGCAACTTTACTAGCTATTCTGGGGGCAACTTTACTAGCTATTCTGGGGGCAACTATATTACCTACACTGGGGGCAACTATACTAGCTATTCTGGGGGTAACTATACTAGCTATTCTGGGGGCAACTATATTACCTACACTGGGGGCAACTATATTACCTAAACTGGGGGCAACTATATTACCTACACTGGGGGCAACTATACTAGCTATTCTAGGGGTTACTATACTAGCTATTCTGGGGGCAACTATATTACCTACACTGGGGGCAACTATATTACCTACACTGGGGGCAACTATACTAGCTATTCTGGGGGTAACTATACTAGCTATTCTGGGGGCAACTATTATACCTACACTGGGGGCAACTATTATACCTACACTGGGGGCAACTATATTACCTACACTGGGGCAACTATATTACCTACACTGGGGGCAACTGTATTACCTACACTGGGGGCAACTATATTACCTAAACTGGGGGAAACTATACTAGCTATTCTGTATCAACTGTCCTGGCCAGGTCTGCTACATGATTGAAGTGTTTTCTGGCCAGGTTGGCCACATGATTGCATGTATTTTCTGGTCAAATCTTCCACATGATTGCATGTATTTTCTGGGCAAAGCTGCTGACACGATTGCACGTATTTTCTGGGCAAAGCTGCCGACACGATTGCACGTATTTTCTGGGCAAAGCTGCCGACATGATTGCACGTGTTTTTTGGTCAAATCTGCCGACACGATTGAACGTGTTTTCTGGTCAAATCTGCTCACATTACGTGTATTTTCTTGAGAAAACTTGCACAATTATGTGAATTTTCTGGGGAAAGGGTCATCAAAACTTGGGCCCACTGTCCCGAGGTGAGAATAATATTGAGGCTGCCATATTTATGTCCTTTTAAGCAATACCAGTTGCCTGGCTGCCATGCTGGTCCTTTGCCTCTAATTCTTTCAACCATAGACCCTGAACAAGCATGCAGCAGGTCAGTGGTTTCTGACAATATTGTCAGAACTGACAAGATTAGCTTCATGCTTGTTTCTGGTGTAATTCAGTTCACTACTGCAGCTAAATAGATCAGCTGGGCTGCCTATTGTTTAAAAGGAATCACATATGGCAGCCTCCATATCACTCTCATCCCGGGTTCACTTTAAATTAGTTAGCTCCACCCTCATCTGGTCATGGCCACGCCCACTTAGCGCCGCAGGTTATAACCACACCCATTTTTTGTTAGCTACCTATATTGAGGCCAACTCTAAGGGAGGCATTACCCGCCGTGTCGCGTTTAGCATGCCACAGTCGCTTTTTTTTATGGGGGGGGGGGGGGTCTTTTAATACCCAGCACCGGTTGTCAAATGCCCTAGGTACGCCACTGCTGTAAAGTGCTGCAGAAGATCTCAGTGCTATATAATTACATAACAATAATATGGCAGGGCATTAGACTGTAACTATGGCAGGATTAGATTGTGACCACCTCTGAGGACAGTCAGTGACATGACCATGTACTCTGTAAAGTGCTGCAGAAGATGTCAGTGCTATATAAATACATAATAATAATAATATGGTAGGACATTAGACTATGACTATGGTAGGATTAGATTGTGAGCTCCTCTGAGGACAGTCAGTGACATGACTATGTACTCTGTAATGTGCTGCAGAAGATGTCAGTGCTATATAAAGACATAATAATATGTTAGGACATATGACTATTGCAGGATTCGATTGTGAGCTCCTCTGAGGACAGTCGGTGACATGACTATGTACTCTGTAAAGTGCTGCAGAAGATGTCAGTGCTATATAAATACATAATAATAATATGGCAGGACATTAGACTATGACTATGGTAGGATTAGATTGTGACCACCTCTGAGGACAGTCAGTGACATGACTATGTACTCTGTAATGTGCTGCAGAAGATGTCAGTGCTATATAAATACATAATAATAATATGGCAGGACATTAGACTATGACTATGGTAGGATTAGATTGTGAACTCCTCTGAGGACAGTCAGTGACATGACTATGTACTCTGTAAAGTGCTGCAGAAGATGTCAGTGTTATATAAATACATAATAATATGGTAGGACATTAGACTATGACGATGGTAGGATTAGACTGTGAGCTCCTCTGAGGACAGTCAGTGACATGACTATGTACTCTGTAAAGTGCTGCAGAAGATGTCAGTGCTATATAAATACATAATAATAATATGGTAGGACATTAGACTATGACGATGGTAGGATTAGATTGTGAGCTCCTCTGAGGACAGTCGGTGACATGACTATGTACTCTGTAATGTGCTGCAGAAGATGTCAGTGCTATATAAAGACATAATAATATGTTAGGACATATGACTATTGCAGGATTCGATTGTGAGCTCCTCTGAGGACAGTCGGTGACATGACTATGTACTCTGTAAAGTGCTGCAGAAGATGTGCTATATAAATACATAATAATAATAATAATGTAGGACATTAGAGTAATATGTAAATAAAGTAGTAATAATATAGTGCAATGTTCCCCAACCCTGTTCTCAAGGCCCACCAACAGTGCATATTTTGTGGAAATCCGCAGAGGTAGTTAATCAGCTCTGCTGAGACACTAATTACCTCACCTGTGCATGATTGTGGTTCTCTGCAAAACATGCACTGTTGGTGGGCCTTTTGGACAGGGTTGGGGAACTCTGTGGGATTAGATTGTGAGCTCCTCTGAGGGCAGTCAGTGACATGACTATGTACTCTGGAAAGTGCTGCAGAAGATGTCTATATAAATACATCACAAACAAGTTAAAAAATGTCATTGGCCCAGCTTCAGGCTGCATCCAGTTTGCGTGCAAGCCAAAATTACAAGTGTCTCATTTACCATTTGTAACTCCCACTAAGGACACTTAACCAGTAATGGTTCCGTGCCACACATATCTACGCCCCTGAAAGTATACTTGTGGATCAGGGTGTAGACATGCGTCTCTGTTTGTTTCTGCTTCTGTGAATGGGAACATGTGTTCGCAAAGGCAATCAAAGTGCCCAAAGTGAATGATCACCGGCATCAGCGAGATACGAAACACACACACACATTACTTCCTGTGTACTGTTCAGAACACAGTAAAGTTTGAGGACATCTAGTGGCCAAAAAAAGTAAAAAAAAATCCCCAATTAAACCCCTAACACCCCCTCCCTCATAGTTACCAAAATAAAGCACTTTAAAAATAAATGAAGTGACAGCATGTAAAAAAATACATAAATAGTAACTTAGGGACTTATCTTTTTTAATATATATGTAATAAGGGTATATTACTGTTATTTTTGCAAATTAGGGCTTGTAATTAGTGATATAGTATAAAAAAAAAAAAAAAACACAAAACAGTATCACTTGTTATTTTTTAAAGTGAGTCTGAAGCCAGATAAAAAAAAAAGCAGATACTCACCTAAGGAGAGGGAAGGCTCTGGGTCCTATAGAGCCTTCGCACTCACGGTCCACACGTTCCAGCGCTGAATCCCCTGTTAGCAGTCTCCAACCAATGGATCAGAGACTGCTCTCTGCCACTGCGGTGGGGGTTGTTGCGGGCTTCGGAGTGCTCCATACTGTGTATGTGCAAGGTGAGTATCTGCGAGGTGAGTATTTGTTTTTATTTATTAATCTGGCTTCAGACTCCCTTTAACCATTTAAGCCTAACTGGACGAAAATTCTCGTCAAGTTAGGCAGCGCGCACTCCCGCTGGCCGCGCATGCTCCCGTGTGCGCTCCCACCGCCGGCCGTTAGCCCTTGCAATCAATGAAAGAGATTATAGATCCCTTTCACTGATCGAAGCCCCCCGGAGAAAAGCCGACAGCGTCTCTTCAGACGCTGCGGTCTTTCTGAGTTCAAAAAAGTTCCTGGTCTTCATTCTTCTTTCTGGTCTTCTGGGAGCGAGATCAATCGCTCCCAGGACTTTTTGACTGTGGCCATCTTGTGGCCAAATAGTAAAACTACACCCACAACCACTTTATTATTAAAATAAAATAAAATTTTTAATAAAAAAAAAAAAATTGCAATAATAAAAAAAAACATAAATAGTTACCTAAGGATCTGAACTTTTTAAATATGCATGTCAAAGGAGTATATCAATATAATTTATTAAATTATAAGCTTTTAAACAGTGATGGACGCAAATTAAAAAAAATGCACCTTTATTTCTAAATAAAATATCGGCGCCATACATTGTGATAGGGACATAATTTAAATAATGTAATAATTGGGACAAATGGGCAAATAAAATACATGGGTTTTAATTATGGTAGCATGTATTAATTTCAAACTATAATGGCCAAAAGCTGAGAAATAATGATTTTTTCAATTTCTTTCTTAATATTCCTGTTAAAATGGATTTAGAATAAATTAATTCTCAGCAAAATGTATCACCCAAAATAATAAGCCTAAGGCCTGGAACCCACTGAAATCCGCAAACGCAAACCGCAACCGCTAGCGTTTTGTCTGAGCGGTTTGCAAGCGGATTCATGCGCGTTTTTGCTCGTGTTTTGCAACATTGTATTTTTTTGCCCAGCGTTTTGCGTTTTGCGTTTTTATCCTGATTGGTCCTGTGAATTATTTTTCATTTTGTTACAGTGTGCTGAACCGCAAAACGCTAGCAAAACCGCTCAGTTTAGGTTTTGCTGAGCGTTTCTGCTAGCGTTTCAATACTTTACATTGAAGCGCTAACGCTCCCAAAATGCTGCACGTCCTGCGTTTGCGTTTCTGAGAAACGCAAACGCTCCTGTGGAAGTTGCCCCATCCATTAATATTAGCCCAGCGTTTTGGCAAACTGCTAGCGTATCGCAGTGCTGCCAAAACGCTGCCAAAAGCGCTCCTGTGGGTTCCAGCCCTTAAGGCTCATGCACACATCAGACTATAGTCTTTGAAATTGAAAGATCACAGACCAATCTTACCACCCTTCATGTAGTATGAGAGCCATACCTTCACAGTCTATTCTATGGAGCTGAACTCCCCATCAGACAGAAATCTTACCACCCTTCATGTAGTATGAGAGCCACACCTACACAGTCTATTCTATGGAGCTGCACTCCCCTTCAGACAGAAATCTTACCCCCTTCCATGTAGTATGAGAACCATACTCTACACAGTCTTTTCTATGGAGCTGAACTCCCCATCAGACAGAAATCTTACCCCCTTCCATGTAGTATGAGAGCCATACTCTACACAGTCTTTTCTATGGAGCTGAACTCCCCATCAGACAGAAATCTTACCCCCTTCCATGTAGTATGAGAGCCATACTCTACACAGTCTTTTCTATGGAGCTGAACTCCCCATCAGATAAAAATCTTTGCAAGTCTCCCTAACATTGCTACTGCCTATAGAGCGCGTCCTAGTGGCTGCAGCTCTGGCGCTTTGAGTCCGCCAGGAGAAAAGCGCGATATAAATGTTATTTGTCTTGTCCATATAAATGGCCCACCCTGTACTTACATAACACATGTATTGTACTGTCCACATATTGATTTCAGTGAATTTAATACAGTAAATAAAGAGAAAACTGTTCCAGGCATTTTCCATCTTTACTACCCCTGACTGAAGCCAGTCCTGGTGTCATTTTCTCCCTCACTCTTTTTTTTTCTCTTACAAAATGCACTGCCATATCTAGCTTGGTTTGTAAACATGTGAGCACAGCATAGATCATATTTCAGCAGCTTCTGCAGAGGGGTGAGGTGCATTTCCCTTCTAAAGCGTGTTTAAAATTTTCCAACAATCGTTTTTTTGGACGATAACGACCGTTATCGTTCAATCCGACCGATCCAACCCGGCGGATTTTTTCGAAAGATAATCGTTCAATCGTTGCAGTGTGTACAAAGATCGTCCGATAATGATTATCTGTGGAGCAGTACGCATGTTCTTATTGCCTGTCATGACGTCACTTCCGTTTGCGCACGCATTTTTTTATCGTTCGTCGTTCAGTACTTTATACTTATATCGTTCACGTGTGTACACAATCATTCATTACGAACGATCTTTTCGGTCTAATTTGAATGTCGTGTAAACCTCACGAATCGTTCGTAATGAACGATCTTTATCGGACGTGTATACGAACCTTTAGCCTCCTGTCACCCTGAACTGCCCTCAGCCAGTCAGTGAGGAGCAGGAATGTTAGAGGGGAGATAACAAGCTTCTTGCTCCCCGACTATATACCAGAAAGGAGCCAGGGATTAGATTGATTACAGCAGAAACATTTATGATTATATAATTATAATTCAGGGTCATGTTTTAGACTGCGTAATAAACACAGAGCAGTGGGTAAATGGAATTTGATTTTATGGCTGACCCGCTTTAGGTTCTTTAGCGTCAGCAAGTGGGAGCGTAACGTCTCCTGATTGTTGCATTTCTCGGGTAGCGCATAGCGGAGGGACATGGAGAATAAATATACTGTACTTTTTGTTTAATTGCTTGGCAGCCTTGTCATTGCGCCACTGTTATCGTGCTGTCGTAAGGCGCGCTGGTCCCGGATTAGCTGAGTATACTATATAAAGCCTGACGAGAAGCGCAGCAGGCAGGGGGCGTGTCTGACATCTCCAGGACAAATTAATGATGCCTCGACTCTAGGTGAATTTCTGAGCAGATCCAAACTCAAGAGCTTGTGAGCCTTATTTGGGTATCAGAGCTGGAGAACGCCCGGGCGTTGGAACTGCTGCAAAAACTTCACAACAAGGGCTCAGCTCCAGCTGCAGAGGATGATGCAAGAGCCACTCTGCCCCCCCCCCCCCTTCCTTCCCCCACCGAATACACTAAATACTGAATTCCATCTTATATTGTCCAATAAATCTCTCCTCTCGAGGAATCTGCAGCGCTGAGAGAGAGCGAAGGAATCCATAGGCTCCTGCTTGGTCTTCTTATAGAACTGTAAAGTCGAAGAACTCTCTCTTTCTTGTAGAAGATTCAAAAAAGCAACACCAAGAGCCGCCAGTCATGTAGAGGGTGAAGATGATAGTAAGTAAAGTTGTACCTGGTTTCCCTGAAATTAATGCTGGGAACACACGATATGTTTTTTCGCTCGATTTTCCATCCGATTATTTTCCCCCTCGATCCTCCACTGAATTCCAATTGATTCTCTTATCTTCCGCTCATTTTTCTTATCTTTTTTCCATTCACTTCTATGAGAAATCAACCCAAAAAATGATCAGAAGGAATATCGGACATGTCGGAAATTATCTATCGAACCCATCCATCGAGTATAAAAACGTAGGGTGAGTACCCAGCATAAGACATCCCCCGAAAGTAAGCCCTAGCAAGAATTTCAAGCATGCTCGAAATAATAAGCCCTGCTACCCCGAATGTAAGCATTAGCGGCAGTAAGGAGAAAACGTATGGCGACTTGTGTTATTACTGAAGCCGGAAACACAAGTTGTCGTACTTCTTCCCCATAGGCTGAAGCTTGGGGCACAGTGGCACGGAGCTGGGGGTAAGAGGAGGATGCAGGGGGACATCGGAGGACAAGAAGAACAGCATGGCACGGAGCTGGGGGTAAGAGGAGGATGCAGGGGGACATCGGAGGACATGAAGAACAGCATGGCACAGAGATGGGGGTAAGAGGAGCAGGGGCGTAGCAATAGGGGGTGCAGAGGTAGCGACCGCATCGGGGCCCTTGGGCCAAAGGGGCCCTATAGGGCCCTCTCTCAACTACAGTATTAGCTCTCTATTGGTCCTGTGCTCATAAAAATCACTTCTAAAGATACTTTGTATGGTGGTAATCATTAACAAACTGTTCCCCATCCCCTTCTTGCACCTCTGACACTGTAGTTGCCATTGGCAGGTTTTGGTGCGCCGTATTAATTGTTCTGTATAGAGTGCTTGGGGGGGGCCCCATTGTAAAACTTGCATCGGGGCCCACAGCTCCTTAGCTACGCCACTGAAGAGGAGGATGCAGGGGGACATCGGAGGACATGAAGAACAGCATGGCACGGAGCTGGGGGTAAGAGGAGGATGCAGGGGGACATCGGAGGACATGAAGAAAAGCATGGCACAGAGATGGGGGTAAGAGGAGGATGCACGGGGACATCAGAGGACATGAAGAACAGCATGGCACGGAGCTGGGGGTAAGAGGAGGATGCAGGGGGACATCGGAGGACATGAAGAACAGCATGGCACAGAACTGGGGTAAGAGGAGGATGCACGGAGACATCGGAGGACATGAAGAACAGCATGGCACAGAACTGGGGTAAGAGGAGGATGCACGGGGACATCGGAGGACATGAAGAACAGCATGGCATGGAGCTGGCTGTAAGAGGAGGATGCACGGAGACATCGGAGGGCATGAAGAACAGCATGGCACAGAGATGGGGGTAAGAGGAGGATGCACGGAGACATCGGAGGACATGAAGAACAGCATGGCACGGAGCTGGGGGTAAGAGGAGGATGCAGGGGGACATCAGAGGACATGAAGAACAGCATGGCACGGAGCTGGGGGTAAGAGGAGGATGCAGGGGGACATCGGAGGACATGAAGAACAGCATGGCACAGAACTGGGGTAAGAGGAGGATGCACGGGGACATCAGAGGACATGAAGAACAGCATGGCATGGAGCTGGGGGTAAGAGGAGGATGCACGGGGACATCAGAGGACATGAAGAACAGCATGGCACAGAACTGGGGTAAGAGGAGGATGCACGGGGACATCAGAGGACATGAAGAACAGCATGGCACAGAGATGGGGGTAAGAGGAGGATGCACGGGCGGGGACATCAGAGGACATGAAGAACAGCATGGCACAGAGATGGGGGTAAGAGGAGGATGCAGGGGGACATCGGAGGACATGAAGAATGGCATGGAGCCGGGGGTAAGAGGAGGATGCACGGGGACATCGGAGGACATGAAGAACAGCATGGCACGGAGCTGGGGATAAGAAGAGGATGCAGGGGGACATCGGAGGGCATGAAGAACAGCATGGCACAGAACTGGGGTAAGAGGAGGATGCACGGGGGGACATCGGAGGACATGAAGAATGGCATGGAGCCGGGGGTAAGAGGAGGATGCACGGGGACATCGGAGGACATGAAGAACAGCATGGCACGGAGCTGGGGATAAGAAGAGGATGCAGGGGGACATCGGAGGGCATGAAGAACAGCATGGCACAACTTGGTGCAAAATGTAATGAGACACTGTCTTACTGTCTTATTTTCAGAGAAACATAGTATGATACAAATGAGGGTTACCACTAAGGCAGCCACTGAAAGGACAGGTGGGGAGATTAGACAGGAGGACCCCACTCAGGTTAACAAGTCACTCTCCGTAGATGGGGAAAAGAGGATAACACCCTTCCACCATGGGTGGACCCAAAAGTAGTAAGATGTAATAGAACAGAGGCGTCAATCAAAGAGTAAAATACATTAAAAACAGTTTAGAAAAGGGAGGTAGCGGTGGACTTGCCTCCCCAAAGAAGACTCGATTTTGTTAAATTCCATACTCCACGGTGTAAGCGTTTCGTGGGTATGACCTGCTTCATCAGGCAAATACAGGGAGTAACTGGAACGAGTGTAGTTCAAACCAAGTGTTTCTTTCTCGTATGTTGTGTCAAGGAGGCCATACATCAGTAGACTTCAGGCAGAAATTCGTGGTGTGTATCGATCGGATATGCTGGGAAATCTCGGGCCGATGTGCTCGATGGGGTGCAACGGCGGCAACTGCAGGGCGCGAATGAGGAAGGACAGTGCTGAGACAGCGGCGGACACCAGACAGGTAAAGTATTAACTGCTTGTAGTTCCAGGACGTAGATTCTACATCCTATTTAGTGCTGCTGTAGGTTTTAGGACGTACAATCTACACCCTGCATTAAAAACCTGCCCGCCGCACCGGCTCCTTCTCTATGGTTTACTCCAGACTTTCTTGCCATGAATCCTCTAGACTACACTCTTATATTTTGGGCTGGGAAAAAGAAATGGGACAACACAAAGACCGAGAGGATTGGTCTGACTGTTGGTCTAATATTGCCAGCTGCTCAACGAATGTATATGCTATGGAATCAGCCTATAAAGTGCTTACTAGATGGTACCTAGTTCCTGCTAGGCTACACAAATTGTCCTCTACTTTCGACTCTAGATGCTTTAGAGGCCATGGAAGGGAAGGTACAATATACCACACTTGGTGGCAGTGCCCACGGCTCACCCGCTTTTGGAGTAGGATATTTGGCCTCTTACAATCACTCTTTCATATTACTATACGAAAAGACCCATGGATAGCCCTATTCCACGGTAAGATAATTGGCCTTACAGCGAATCAAAATAAACTTGCCTCCTTCCTATTCTTATCTGCCAAAATGACAATAGCAAAGAATTGGAAGAAGACCCCCTCTAGTTTTTCAGAAGTCAAAAGCACGCATGTCAGAATTTCTGGCTAACGAAAAGTTGACAAGCGTCCTGCAAAATACACACAACAAGTTCCTTCGTATATGGCAACCCTGGGTCGAACTGGAACACCCAGGTTTAGATGCTGAATTGCTTACTGTATACTAAACTCCTTCGAACTCCCAAAGACTCTATATTATCCTCTTCTCTTCTTTCTTCTGTCTCTCTATCTTCCTTCTCTCTCTCCTCTCATCTATCCCGTCTCTACCCATACTACCATTCCTTGGGCGAGGGGTGGGGGACATAGAGGGAGAGTGGGAAGTTTGCTCCTTCTCTCTCTCATTTAGCCGTATCTATGAGTACCGGTCAGGGGTGCAGCTAAGGTTTTTGTGGCCCCAAGCGGACTGCAGGCCCACAACCTGCGGCGCGCGAAGCGCGCCGCGCCGAAAAAAGGGGTGTGTTCATTGCGCGGGAAAGTGGGCGTGACATGACATGTGGGTGGAGCCAGGGTGTGGCCATGACATGTGAGTGGAGCCAACTGCATGATGCTTACATGTCAATATGGACCAAAAAAACAAAACAAACATTTCAATGTAGAAAGCGGTAGACTTTACCCCCCCCCCCCCCCCCCTAAAAAAGAAAAAAAAATACATAAACAAAAAATACATAAGTAGGACATTAGACTATGGTAGGGATTAAATGGGGAGCTCCTCTGAGAGCAGTCAGTGACATGGCTATGTACTTTGTAAAGTGCTGCACAAGAGGTCACGGCGGTAGTAATGCACTAGCACAGAACGCTGTGATATGCAGGAGCAAACACGGCCAAGCATGCACAACAGAGCACACAGCCAGCCCGGTACACCAGCCCCAAGCATGATCGCAGCCAACAGTATAGGTGCTAAGGTACGTCAGTGCGGCGCGCGTAGCGCGCCGCTGCAAAAAAATGGGCATGGTCATGACATCATGTGAGCGGGGCTAACATAGGTAACGCATAACAGTGAGGCGGCAGGCCAGAGTTTCCTCCCACAACAGTTAGGCAAAGTTACTCTAATGATGGGTACACACTGAGATTTTCTGGTCGATTTACTGTCAGATGGATTATTTCCAACATGTTCGATTTGCTTTCCGATCGATTTCATATTAAAGTGCACGGAAATCGATCGGAAAATGCTCGGAAAACAATCGAAAAGCAAATCGGACATGTTGGAAATAATCCATCTGACAGTAAATCGACCAGAAAATCTCATAGTGTGTACCCAGCATAAGGCTCCCTGCACACTGCAAATCCGATTTGCGATTCCAATTTTCCCTGAATGCTAGCAACAGAATAACGCAGAAAAAACAGCATGCAGTAACGATTAAAAATCGGAATCACATGCAGTGTGCAGGGAGCCTAAGAGTAATTAGACATGCCACAAACTATAAGGAAGCAGTGTTTCTGCCATGATGTGGTGAGAAAGAAGATTTGCATCATGGATGCGCAGATGATAAATCAGCAGAAACTGCTATTTATTAGCATACCATTTAGTAATCATGAGATGACAAAAGAATGTCAAATGCTGCAACAATGATCCCAAAGCAGCAAATGTAGCCAACTATGACCATCAAGTAATAAATGCAGCAACCATTACCTCTGACATATAAACTGCAACAACCGTTACCTCCGACACATCAAATGCAAGAACCATTACCTCTGACACATGATATGCAACAACCAGGGCTGTGGAGTCGGTACAAAAATCTTCCGATTCAGACTCCTCAGTTTATGAAACCACGACTCCCGACTCCAACTCCGACTCCGGGTACCCAAAATGGCTCTGACTCCGACTCCTTAGTCTAATACTTAACAGGGCTGTGGATTTTGTACAAAAATCATCCGACTCCTGACTCCTACTCCTCAGTTTATGAAATCAACGACTCCAACTCCAGGTGCCCAAAATTGCCCCGACTCCTCGACTCCGACTCCATAGCCCTGGCAACAACCCCTACTTCTCACACATGGTATGCAAAAACCTTACTTCCGACACATAATAAGCAACAACTATTACCTCCAATGCATGAAATGCAAGAACCATTACATCTGAAACATGATATGCAACAACCCCAACTTCCGACAAATGAATGCAGCAAATGATTTCCCTAACACATGGAATACAGCAAACGTTACTTTTGACATATGAAATGCATCAAATCGGAAATTAGGAAAATATTACCTCCCACACGTTAAAATTCAGTAAGCATTATCCACCCACACATGAAAAATACACATATAAAAATGCAGCAAATGTTACCTTAGACATAATTTAATTAAATGTTCTGGCCCACTGGGTGCTGGCGGGATGGAGCTGCTGAGTAGGGTGGGATAGTGAAACTGGATGCGGCTGAGAGGGCGACACTGGGCGGAAGGAGGGTGACATTGCCTGGAAGGGGAGGAGGATGACACTAGTTGGGGAGGAGGATGACACTAGGTGGGGAGGAGGATAACACTGGGTGGGGAGAGGGTGACACTGACTGGGTTGGGAGGTGGGTGATACTAATGGGGTATGGAGGAGGGTGACAGACACTAAGTGGGGAGGAGTGTAATAGGTAGGTGTCCCAGTAAAGGTAGCTAGGCGTAAATAGGCACCCCCGTAAGTAGCTAGGCGTAGGTAGGTGCCCCTATAGGTAGCTAGGCGTAGGTAGGTGCCCCATAGGTAGCTAGGCATAGCTAGGTGCCCCTATAGGTAGCTAGGCGTAGGTAGGTGCCCCCATAGGCAGCTAGGCGTAGGTAGGTGCCCCATAGGTAGCTAGGCATCAGTAGGTGCCCCCTGTAGGTAGCTAGGCATAGGTAGGTGCCCCCATAGGTAGCTAGGTGTAGCTAGGTGCCCCCATAGGTATCTAGGTGTAGCTAGGTGCCCCTATAGGTAGCTAGGCATAGGTAGGTTCCCCCATAGGTAGGTAGGTGCCCCATAGGTAGGTGCTCCATAGGCAGCTAGGTATAGGTAGGTGCCCCATAGGTAGCTAGGCGTCGGTAGGTGCCCCCTGTAGGTAGCTAGGTGTAGGGAGGTGCCCCATAGGTAGCTAGGCGTAGGTAGGTTCCCCCATAGGTAGGTAGGTGCCCCATAGGTAGCTAGGCATAGGTAGGTGCCCCCTGTAGGTAGCTAGGTGTAGGTAGGTGCTCCATAGGTAGGTAGGAGTCCCAGTATAGGTAGCTAGGTGCCACTATAGGTAGCTAGGTGTAGGTTGGTGCCCCATAGGTAGCTAGGCGTAGGTAGGTGCCCCATAGGTAGCTAGGTGTAGGTAGGTGCCCAATAGGTAGCTAGGTGTAGGTAGGTGCCCCATAGGTAGCTAGGCATAGCTAGGTGCCCCTAAAGGTAGCTAGGTGCCCCCATAGGTAGATAGCTAGGCATAAGTAGGTGCCCCCATAGATAGCGAGCGAGCAGGGGTAGAAGGCAGACAGGCGGGCAAGGAGATTGGTGGCTTTGCCGGGAGTCATGCACCATTTGTACTTCCGGTTCCTGCAGTCCATGTGGAACGCAGAACCGGAAGTATGCGGCGCATACACCCGGCTTCAGGGAGGGTGGGCAGAGCAGTGGGCGGGGGCGGAACTAAAGCGGCCAAGCAGCCGCTCTATTGGTGGGTGGGCAGGGACAGAGCCTTCCCCTCGCCGGAGTCTGCCCGCCCCCTGAGCCCGTACCAAGAAGCCGCTGCGGCAGGACAGTGACGGTGTGACGTCATAACGACGTCACGGAGACTCCGAGGCCCCTAAAAACATGAGGCCCCAAGCAGCCGCTTGGTCTGCTTGGTGCCTGGCGGCGCCCCTGGTACCGGTCCCTAGCTCTGGTCGCTATGGGACCTATAAGGACTGTGCTTTTATGTTTGTTGTCTGTTGTTTAAGTTGTATACGACTAATCTTATGGTTCGGTCTCCCTGATAAATGATGCCAAGGGCTGCCAGGATGTTCCAAACTATGGTTTACTTGGCTTTGGTGCTCCCCTGTGTGGGATACACCTATTTAAAGGAATACTGTAGGGGGGTCGGAGAAAATGAGTTGAAGTTACCCGGGGCTTCTAATGGTCCCCCGCAGACATCCTGTGCCCGCGCAGCCGCTCACCGATGCTCCGGCCCCGCCTCCAGTTCACTTCTGGAATTTCAGACTTTAAAGTCGGAAAACCACTGCGCCTGCATTGCCGTGTCCTCGCTCCCGCTGATGTCACCAGGAGTGCACGGCACAGGCACAGACCATACTGGGCCTGTAGAGTACGCTCCTGGTAACTTCAGTGGGAGCGAGGACACGGCCACGCAGGCGCAGTGGTTTTCAGACTTTAAAGTCGGAAATTCCAGAAGTGAACCGGAGGCGGGGCCGGAGCATCGGTGAGTGGCTGCGCGGGCACAGGATGTCTGCGGGGGACCATTAGAAGCCCCGGGTAACTTCAACTCAATTTCCCCGACCCCCCTACAGTATTCCTTTAAAGCCATGGTCTTCCCAGCAGTAACATATGGCTGTGAATATTGGACTATAAATAAGGTCATGCACAGAAAAACGGATGCCTTTGAACTTTAGGTATGTAGAAAGCTACTGATAAGAGTTAATACTACTATTAAAATACTTTGGTCACATAATGAGCGGACTGTATTTTTTTGAAAAATCCCTGATTCCTGGAAAAATCGAGGGCAAAAGAAGCAGAAGACAACAGAGGCTAAGATGGACAAACAGCCTATCTGAAGCTATGAACATTCCTATGCAACAACTGCTATGAACATGCCTATGCAACAGCTGAAAGAATCAGCGATTGACAGACACATGTGGCAAAAGTACGTACAGTATGATCATGATGAGTTGGAGTTGATAAAATGAATGAGAAGGAGAGAAGTCATGATATTAAAGTTCTTTTGTTTAATCTATAAATGTATTTTGTTGCCCATAACCCCTGGCAATCTAAAGATAGGCACATCTGGCTATCTACAGGGGGGCACATCTGGCTATCTACGGGGGGGGGGGGCACATCTGGCTATCTATAGGGGGCACATCTGACTATCTAAAGGGGACAAGTGGGACACTTTTGGCTATGTATAGGGAAAGGGGGCACATCTGGCTTTCTGAATGGGGGAAGAGGGCACATCTGGCTAAACCGCATTTGTAGTTCACCCATGACTATGCCCACATTCTGATGCGTGGCCATGCCCATTTTGGCCAGAGGGGGTGCAAAAACTGTCTTTGTCCCTGGGCGCTGAAAACCCTAGCTACGCCTCTTGTGAGTGCCCGACATGGCGTAGTGAGTGAGCCACTAAGCAGACGCACAGTTCAGACGTGTGAAATGGCTTTTACTTGCTAGAAAGGTTAAGTCATTGATGTTTATCTCTTTTTTGTGGTTAAAAAGTGAAAGCCAGCCCTCAGTGCGCTGAATTCAGGTTATCTGATGGCCGATAGTGAGTTCAGCGTAACATGGGAATCTGCCAGCTGCTTACAAATGGTGATCCAGCAACGCAAACATACAGCAGATTATGCAAAGGTCAGTTTACATAGAATTAGGAAGGAACATGTGCTAGAAAATGTACTGACAAATAGGAGACATTAAAGCAGCAGGGTCAGCCATACTATGCCAGGGAAAAAAACACATATATAAGTAGATAAATACTTGATCTACTTACATAACACATGTATTGTACTATCCACGTTTTGATTTCAGTGAATTTTATATAGTAAATGAAGAGAATTCTGTTCCTGGTGGGAACCATTGCTTTTGCCCACAGTTTAGGCTAAATCCTGATGTCATTTCTGCCCTTTATTTTTATTTTTTTCTCTCCTCCAATCGCTGAGTCACCTCAGCCTTGCTTGTAAACACAAGTGAGCAGAGGATCAGATTTCAGATAGGCAGCTAGGCAGGGAAATAAAGGGAAGAGGAGGAATATATTATAGATAAAAAGAACCCCCAGCATGCAACTGAATGGCAATGACTATTAAAGGGCCAGTGCCCCTAAGGTATGTGATAACTACAAGTCATAACAGCAGAAAAAGTTTTGAATGCAGGATTAGCATCTGTATCATTTAAGACACTAATTTTTACGGTGACAACCACGCTTTAACCTGCTAAGATATAGCCCATAATATACCCTGACTGAGAATTATTTTACATTAAAAAGGATCAAAGTTGCCGACCATATGGTAAAAGTAGTGATGCAGTGGGCTAGAGGTTTAAAGTCTTTAGTCAGAGACCATCCTCCTAGCTCGCACTAGTATTCGTTATAACCCTACACAAAACTCTTTGTGTAGGCTTATAACGAATATTAGTGCGAACTAGGAGGATGGTCTCTTAATGTAAAATAATTAAAAGTTAAGTTTTAGTGGCTTCTCAGTCAGGGTATATTATGTGTTAAATTTCTAGAATCAGGTGTGTTTTTTTTCAAGATATAGCCGGCCCGACACAGGTCTTTTCTCTTATTACTGGTTTTCCTTCATTAACCTTTTCGGGACCGGCCACCTACCCCCCCTTAAGGACCAGGCATTTTGCGCGGGAAGGGGGGTGCGCGCGTTTGGGGGGGTCAGGCGGCCGGATCCCGTCTGTGGCTGCCTGGATTTGTGTCCCCCCATGGTGGCCTGGGCCCCCCTTCTGCAAGCAGCCTTCACTTACCTTCCAGGCTCCAGCAAAGAGCCGCACGGGACCCTCTTCTCCAGCCGGCATCTCCGTTCTTTCTGACGATCAGTTCCGGGTCGCGGCTTGATGACGTCATCTAGCCGGGTCCCGGCTCTGACGTCAGACGGAGCGGAGATGCCGGCCAGAGCGGAGGGGGGTGCTGATCGTCGCTGGAACGGCAGGGAGGTGAGTGGATCCTCTTTTTTTCCCCCCTGCCGCCGCAGCTGTCAAACTGATCACTGCGATCCGACGGCGATCGTAGTGATCACGTGATCAGCAGCCATACGCGATGGCTGCTGATCACTCGGGGGAGATGTCGGCTGTCATATGACAGCTTAATCTCCCCTCTCCGGTGCGCACGATTGTGTCGGGAGCGGAAATTGCGGGCCGGCGTAGATCCTACGCCGCATCAGGCTAGAACAGCCACAAGTGCGGCGTAGAATCGAATGCATGTGGTCCCGAAAAGGTTAAGAAGAAATAAATCAATTTAAAGGGTACATGTGACTTTTCCCTCCTTGGCGGTATGGACAAGCTCAGCTCGTCCATGTACGCCAAGGAGGATTGCTCAGCCCCTGGAGGGTCTTTTTACTTACTTTTTTTTTTCAGAACATGTAGCTAGCACTTTGCTAGCTACATGTTCTGTCCGATCGCCGCCACTACCCGCTGATCTGCCGCGATGCGCCGCTAAAGGGGCTGTCCCCCCTAAAACGCCTAGCGCAGCCTGGCGAATCATCGCCAGGCTGTGCAATGGGAAGGATCGGAGCTCCCCATGATGTCATGACGTCATGTCCGATCGTCACCATGGCGACGGGAGAAGCAACGATAGGAAGTCTCGCTTCTCGCGGGATCTCGGACGCGTAAGTATGGCCGGCGTGGATTGGGAGGGTGGATGCGGATGGCATGGCGTACTGCTGTAGCTAGCAATACGCTAGCTACAGCAAGCGGGAAATAGAATATTTAACAAAAAAGGGTAATTCGTACTTCTGTACGCATTACCCAGAACGCCAGGGAGGTTAAAGCAGCAGGGACAGCCATACAATCTCAGGGGGAAAAAACACATATATAGTTAGAGAAATGCATATGTATTTTTTTTTTCATGAAACCTTTCATTAAAGGGACACTGTAGGGGGGTCGGGGGAAAATGAGCTGAACTTACCCGGGGCTTCTAACGGTCCCCTGCAGACATCCTGTGTTGGCGCAGTCACTCACCGATGCTCCGGCCCCGCCTCCGGTTCACTTCTGGAATTTCCGATTTTAAAGTCTGAAAACCACTGCGCCTGCGTTGCCATGTCCTCGCTCCCGCTGATGTCATCAAGAGCGCACAGCGCAGGCCCAGTATGGTCTGTGTTTGCGCAGTACCATCCTGGTGACATCAGCGGGAGCGAGGACATGGCAAAGCAAAAAAAAAAAAAGTCAAATGTATCAGCACACCGTTTTAGAATGCTTTACGCTCCTTTTATTGAGCTATGCGTTCCATGAGGATATTGAAGCCGACAATTGTTTCGGGGGCCACGCAGGGTCCCCCTTCATCAAGGCGTGTGGTTACAACCGCATAGTTCCTAACAAGCATTATATACAATTGAAATCCCCTTGCACCCCACCCCAATTGTGACCAAACGATGATGTCATCTCCAATGTTTACATAACATACACACCAGCCAAAGTACTCTTATGTCTATGATCGAAATCTCTTTTCTATCAATATAATGAATCAGTGTGCGCAGCACTACTGTCTCCAGTCATACATACCAAATCCATGTCCCTCAGGTCGCACTCCGTGTGCAAAATAGGGTAAATTGCCTCAGTAGTTCAAATGTGCCAATTGGCTAGCCGTTGCGGAAAAACTAGCTCAACTCGCCGCGCCATATGGCCACGCCCCCGTGCTCCTATTGGCCACTGGGGCTAGACCAATCAATTCGCTGCATGCTCTAACCCTGACCAACCGGTCCTCCACCACCTCCACGGCAACGCAGGCGCAGTGGTTTTCTGACTTTAAAGTCAGAAATTCCAGAAGTGAACCGGAGGCGGGGCCGGAGCATTGGGGAGTGGCTGCGCCAACACAGGATGTCTGAGGGGGACCATTAGAAGCCCCGGGTAAGTTCAGCTCATTTTCCCCCGACCCCCTACAGTATCCCTTTAACTATCCTGAACTTTGTTGGTAAAGTGACATCTCTATCCTGTAGTATTGTGCCCAAACTTGCCATTGCTTTCTTCATAAGTAACAAATGTCTCTTAATCTCACGGCTGTAGTCGCCATCTGCAAAAATCTTCCATCCCAAAAAAGATTAAATCTATTACAACTTTTACTTTTCCCCCATATGAGTAAGTATAAGTATTCCGTATGTAAAAACTTTTAGTTCCTCTGCAGAGAGCAGTACAGGCTTGCTTATCTCTTGCTCATCGGCACATGTAATCATTGCCGGCAAGAATCTCTCTGCCTGTGTCTTCACTCTGCCCTCCTTTTTATACTGAAGTGACTCAGTTGTTGTCAAGACCACTTATCTATTCAGCAGAGGGAGGGAGCAGAATCAAGACACAGGCAGAGAGTCTCTTGGCTGGCAGCTTGACGATTAACCAGATACAAAAGCCTGTTTTGCTTTCTCCAGTGAAAGTAAACCTTTTTACACACACGAAATGTGTGGGAATGCTTTCAAATAATGTTTTATGTACCTATGACTAAGAGTACTTACATTTCCGTTTTGGGAGTTTAAAGGACAAGAGTTTAAAGGACAAATGAATAGAGAGGGACATGGAAGCTGCCAAGTGACATGTGACATGATGAGATAGACATGTGTATGTACAGTGCCTAGCACACAAATAACTATGCAGTGTTACTTTTTTTCTTTCTCTGCCTGAAAAAAAAATATCAAGAATGTAAGTGGCTGACTCAGTCCTGACTCAGACAGGAAGTGACTACAGTGTGACCCTCACTGATAAGAATTTCCAACTATAAAACACTTTCCTAGCATAAATGGCTTCTGAGAGCAGGAAAGAGATAAAAAGGGTCACTTAGTTCATAGATTTTAGCTCTGGCATGCTTCAATGAATGTGTCATTGAGCAAAAACAATAAAACTGTTAAAATGTAAAAAGTTGATTTAAACATAAGATAAAACTGTGGAATATCTTAAAAAGTCATTTTTAGGAGTAGGAAGATAGATACAATTGTTTATTTCATTAGTTTATTTTTGCTTCGGTTGTCCTTTAACATGTGACATAGGAGGTAAATATATGTCAGAACACCCTATTAGGATTAATATAGCCTCAGTATTAGCTGGATGTCTCCACCTTTAAATCACATAAAAATGAATGCATATTCATACACAACACCACCCTCCACCTAGCCTGACATGTTTCACTGGCTTGTATAGAGAATATGGCCATGAGGCCATGCTATATTGGAAAAAAATGACAATATGAATGTATTTTAACTGTATGTGTTGCACGTTTTTTCACTACTGCACTGCAATTGTCCTCTGATGAAGCTTCCAGTAGTTATAGGGGTGAAACATGTCAGGCTAGGTGGAGAGTGGTTTTGTGTATGAATACGCATTCATTTTTATGTGATTTAAAGGTGGAGACATCCAGCTAATACTGAGCCTACATTAATCCTAATAGGGTGTTCTGACATATATTTCCTCCTATGTCACATGTTAAAGGGGAACTGAAGTAAGAGGTATACGGAGGCTGCCATATTTATTTCCTTTTAATCAATACCAGTTGCCTGGCAGCCCTGCTGGTCTATTTCTCTGCAGTAGTATCTGAATAACACCAGAAACAAACATGCAGCTAGTCTTGTCAGATCTGACTTTAAAGTCATAAACACCTGATCTGCTGCATGCTTGTTCAGGGGCTATGGCTAATAGTATTAGAGGCAGAGGATTAGCAGGGCTGCCACGCAACTGGTATTGCTTCAAAGGAAATAAACATGGCAGCCTCCATATACCTCTCTCTTCAGTTGTCCTTTAAGTAAACCGTATAGGCAATACAGGCTGTACCTGAAGTTTTAAATGTTTTATTAAAAGTTAAGTTTTATATAGCTCTATACAGCAAGCATAAATACTGGTATTGTTTAACAGGGAAAAAAATATGGCCGCCTCCATATTCTTCTCGCTTCAGTTGTCCTTTAATTCCACTTTAAAGTGGGATGAAAATCCCACTAGAAAATGTCTGTACCTATTCATAGGTACAATAAAATTATTAAATCATTTCCCCTTCCGCAACAAAAGTTTTTTCTTTTTAATATTATTACCAAGTTGGTCTTGCTCCTATTCCCGGCAAAGAGGAAGTTGCCAGGAAGGCAGAAGTACTCTTTCTGGCATCCTCACACTGCACCCCAACCTCATCCATGGTAATGACACCTTGCAGTAGCAAAGGATGACATGTCAATTGCAAATGGCTTTCAGCTGTTCGAACAAGCTGGCAGCTTCAGGACTGCTACATTTCATATGTGGGGTAGTGTTTGCTACATTTCATATGAGGAGTAGTGTTTGCTGCATTTCATATGTTGAGTAGGGTTTGCTGCATTTCATATGTTGGGTAGTGTTTGCTGCATTTCATGTGTGAGTAAATATTTTCTACATTTTTTATGTGGGGTAGTGTTTCCTGCACTTTATACGTGAAGAAATGAGCGATGCACTTCCGACCTGACGTCAATCGAGCGATATCTGTTGCCCCGTGCAATTGACTGAATTGATTGTTTTTGTCTGAAAATTGATCAATCTTGAATCATTTGTGGCATCAATTTATAGCAGATTGGAGCAAATTAACGAATCATATGGAAAATATCAGCCAGTGTATTACCATAAAGTTACAAAATGGCCTGTGTGGTGCTGGATTTTAATTGCTGGGTGGAGTTGCGCTTGGCAAGAAGGCTGTTTACTACTCTCCTGCCTCTCTACAGGAAATGCAGCATCTACTTATTGGTAAATACATATTTGATCCATATGTCCCTAATGGAATGGCTGTGCTGCTTACGGTATAGAAGACGTCATGTTGCTGGCTGATGCATGTTTGCATTTAATTAGCAGCCGAGCCAATATCCTGCTCCTTGCCATTTGCAGAGTCATTCATTTACCGGCAGCTTGGCAGCACCGTGCTGCTGATCTTATAGCAGAGGAGACACAATGATATGAGAACAGAAAATTGCGCCCAGCAGCTGCACTTCACACAGGGAGAAAAAACTGCTCACAGAGGCACCGCAGAAACAAGCCAACTCCAGGAAGAGAGCAACATCTAATCCAGTAATGTGCCAAATGAAGGATAGTTAACTACATCTTTGTATCGGCAAAACTTCCCAAATTCTGTCTTGGTATCAATTAATGTAAAACTTGCAAAACTGCGCATACAGATTGGACAAGTTGGGAGACGGCCTTCGACAGTTCACAGATGAAGTGTGTAAAAGGCAGAGGCTGCCATTCAAACCTGAAATTTAATTACCTACGCTACTGTTATAGCTAGGAGGTTTGCTGTCCAGTGTCCCTGTGCGGTGCTGCCTTGCCTCCTGCTTATCAGTGTCCTGTGCTGCCATGTCTCCTCCTCCCAGGCTGCACCTATCAGCGTCCCTGTGCTGCCATGTCTCCTCCTCCCACCCTGCACCTCTCAGTGTCCTGTGCTGCCGTGCCTCCTCCTCCCAGCCTGCACCTATCAGCGTCCCTGTGCTGCCATGTCTCCTCCTCCTCCCAGCCTGCACCTATCAGTGTCCTGTGCTGCCGTGCCTCCTCCTCCCAGCCTGCACCTATCAGCGTCCCTGTGCTGCTCTGCCTCCTCCTCCCAGCCTGCACCTATCAGTGTCCTGTGCTGCCATGTATCCTCCTCCTTCCAGCCTGCACCTATCAGTGTCCTGTGCTGCCATGCCTCCCCCCCCCCCCCAGCCTGCACCTATCAGTGTCCTGTGCTGCCATGCCTCCTCCTCCCAGCCTGCACCTATCAGTGTCCTGTGCTGCCATGCCTCCTCCTCCCAGCCTGCACCAATCAGTGTCCCTGTGCTGCCATGCCTCCTCCTTCCTGCCTGCACCAATCAGTGTCCTGTGCTGCCATGTCTCCTCCTCCCAGCCTGCACCTATCAGTGTCCTGTGCTGCCATGCCTCCTCCTCCCAGCCTGCACCTATCAGTGTCCTGTGCTGCCATGTCTCCTCCTCCCAGCCTGCACCTATCAGTGTCCTGTGCTGCCATGCCTCCTCCTCCCAGCCTGCACCTATCAGTGTCCTGTGCTGCCATGCCTCCTCCTCCCAGCCTGCACCTATCAGTGTCCTGTGCTGCCATGCCTCCTCCTCCCAGCCTGCACCTATCAGTGTCCTGTGCTGCCATGCCTCCTCCCCCCAGCCTGCACCTATCAGTGTCCTGTGCTGCCATGTCTCCTCCTTCCAGCCTGCACCTATCAGTGTCCTGTGCTGCCATGCCTCCTCCTCCCAGCCTGCACCTATCAGTGTCCTGTGCTGCCATGCCTCCTCCTCCCAGCCTGCACCTATCAGTGTCCTGTGCTGCCATGCCTCCTCCTCCCAGCCTGCACCTATCAGTGTAGGTAGATACACTTGCTTAAGTACATACGTGGTGTATGGCTTCAAGTGTCCCTGTGACAAGGTATATATCGGTAAGACAGAGAGAGAGGTGAAAACCCGAATACAAGAACATAAAACAAATATTGTGAACTTTGCAAAAGGGAAAAAGAGTTATGAGACACATTCTAGAAAGGCACTTTCTAGAATGTCGTCACAGCGCATCCCAACTGCGATGGTTTGTGATTGAGGATGTACCAGCCCTGTCTAGAGGAGGTGATAGGAAAAAAATCCTTTTGCAATGCGAGGCTAGGTGGATAAAGAAATTTGATTGCATTCAACCAAAAGGTCTTAATAAAAACGTAAGTCTCAAGTGTTTTCTTTAATGTTTCCTCTCTTACAGGCTTTGTATATGACTGCCCTAGAAAAGATATTGAAATCTGAAAACTGAATGTATCAAGAATGGTATTGTAACCTATTTTGAATTTAGTTGTCGGGGTAACTATTTCCTCAGTGATTTCTGGGGTAGACACCGTTTGGTGTAGTTCCCCAAATGTGGACTAATGGACAATTGATGTAAGGATTGTGATAAATGTGTTTGTATATTGCTTACTATTTGCACTATGATGGTTGTCCACCATGTGACCAGATCTATGGCCAGGTGGTTTCCTGTGGGTGGGGTATAAAGGTGTCACTGATGTAGGGTGGGGCACACCTGAGAAAGGGCTACGCCCATAACGTGTCTGTGCCTCTGCATACTCAATACAGTTGTTTGCTGAGCCATTGGTGTGCCGTCTCCATTCTTTCCCATTGCACCTATCAGCGTCCTGTGCTGCCATGCCTCCTCCTTCCAGCCTACAACTATCAGTGTCCCTGTGCTGCCATGTCTCCTCCTCCCAGCCTGCACCTATCAGTGTCCTGTGCTGCCATGCCTCCTCCTCCCAGCTGCACCTCTCAGTGTCCTGTGCTGCCATGCCTCCTCCTCCCAGCCTGCACCTATCAGTGTCCTGTGCTGCCATGCCTCCTTTTTCCACCCTGCACCTATCAGTGTCCCTGTGCTGCCACGCCTTCTCTTTCCAGCCTGCACCTATCAGTGTCCTGTGCTGCCATACCTCCTCCTTCCAGCCTGCACCTATCAATGTCCTGTGCTGCCATGCCTCCTCCTCCCAGCCTGCACCTATCAGTGTCCTGTGCTGCCACGCCTCCTCCTTCCAGCCTGCACCTATCAGTGTCCTGTGTTGCCACGCCTCCTCCTTCCAGCCTGCACCTATCAGTGTCCTGTGTTGACACGCCTCCTCCTTCCAGCCTGCACTTAAAGGAAACCAGAGCTGAGGGATCCTAAAGATTTTATACTCACCCGGAGGCTTCCTCCAGCTCCATAAGGACGTGTGAGACTCTCGCCATCCTCTTGCGGTCTGCCGTTCAGCCGCGATCAGCCTCGGTAATTGGCTCAATCACGTCAGTCTGGGCTACTGCACATGTCCCTTCCCTGCGCTGCGCCACCTCCTTCTCCCTGCCCTCACCTATCAGTGTCTTATCATGGCTGTTTTCAACTACAAATTACCAGATCTGTCTCTTGGTTGATAGACCACCAATATTGATTGATGTATAGCCACCTTGTAACTCAGACACTACTAATGCCAGAAGATTTATAGGACTGCGAGGAAACTTGTATTGTTTAAAAGGAAATAAATATGGCAGCCCCCATATCACCTCGGGATCTCTTTTGGCGCTTAGCAAGCATCCGGGTAACAGAGACCTCCCGGATGTACAAATGGCCATCAACGCCCGTCAGTTGGTGGGAGCTACTGTATGGCATTTGGTCAACTAGTCTATTTTAAGAGTTACTGGGGGGTGGGGTGACACTGATCTAACAGCCAGGTGGACTTGAAGACCTCTAGGCTATATAAAAGCTGGCAGGCGTGGCACCAGGCCAGAAGCGTAGAGACGTGTGATGGGGGAATGTTTGGCCGATCTCAGCACTTGGAGAGACAGAGATTCATCGATGACACGTTCCTGTGTAGAGCCCAGATAGAAAGCAGCTGTGTAAACTGCAAAGCATTCTTCTCCCCTGGTATGCAGTAGAGGGGGCACAGGGCTGCCCTTGCTACAAGGCCTCCTGAGCTGAGACCAGCCTGGATGGAAGGCAGGGAGATGTGAGGAGGGCACTGAAAGCTGCTAAAATATTTACAGTGTGCAGAAAAATCTGACAGCCCCGGGACTCCCACATATTGTAAAAATGTGTGAACGGTGTAAGCAAAATTTACATTGCTCTCCTTTAAAGAGGAACTGTCAACTATACTATCTCAGAAAAAAACACACATATATAAGTAGATCAGTGTTGCCAACTCATCCCTTTAATTACTGACACATATGAATTATACAGGTTTCATGGCTAGGTAGACGCAGTAAAAGCACTGCTGATTATGTGTAAGTAGCCCCAGAACCTGTATAACTTAGATGTGTCGGTAATTAAAGGGATGAGTTGGCAACACTGAAGTAGATAAATACTTGCTCTACTTCCAAAACATATGTATTGCACTGTCCATGTTTTAATTTTAGTGATTTTTCTACAGTAAAAAAAATCCTTCTTAGTATTTCCCATTTTAGCTGTGGCTATTTTGAAGCCAACCCTGATGTCATTTTCTCACTTACTCTCCTCTGCCTGATTGACCAATCAGAGAGGAACAGAGGTGTGGGAGGGGAAAACAGGAGGGAAATCGGCTTCAGCCAATCAGGCTGCATTAGTTAAGTCTGAGGGGAAGTAGAGAAGCAAAAAAGGACAACCCAGCATGCCCTGCAACTTCCTTTGTGTGTACTAAATTTTGTGTACCAAATAAGAGTCAGGTAAACTGGGGAATGGTCATTTATCAACAAGAAAAGCAATAGTAATTTTAACTTTTGGATTGCCTGGTTAGCATCCTTATTACTTGTTTACCAGATGAAAATAAAGAATTGACTTTTGATTTTATGCCCGACAGTTACACTTTAAAGGGAGTCTGAAGTATTTAAAGAGACTCTGTAACAAAAAAAGGTTCCCTGGGGGGTACTCACCTCGGGAGGGGGAAGCCTCAGGGTCCCAATGAGGCTTCCCTCAGTTCAGCGCTGGCTCCCCCGTAGTGTCCCGGAATCCTACCTCGACAAGCCTGATAAGCGCTGATTTATTTACATTTCCTGGCTCCAGCAGGGGCGCTGTTGCAGCTCTCCGCACAGAGATAGGCGAAAATAGCTGATCTCTGTTGGGTCCGCTATACTGCGCAGGTGCAGGAGACTTGCACCTGCACAGTAGAGTAGCCCAACAGCGATCGACTATTTCCGCCTATCTCCGAGCGGAGAGCCGATACTGCGCCTGCGCTGGTACCGGAAAGGTAAATATTTACATCCCCGCTGTTTGGGGAGCTTTATCGCCGCTGCCGTGGGACCGAGGAGGACAGGGGAAGCATCAATAGGATCCGGAGGCTTCCCCCACCTGAGGTGAGTACCCCCCAGGGGAGGTTTTTTTTTTTCGTTACAAGTTTTAAACAAAACAGATACTTACCTAAGGAAAGGGGAGGCTCTGGGTCCTATGGCTTCCCGCTCCTCTCATGGTCCCTGCATTCCACCGCTGGTTTAGCAGTATCCGACCGGTGAGGTGGAGTCTGCTTTATGTCATTTCAGAAGCCCAAGTACAGCTGAAGACGGGACGCTCTGTACTGCGAATGTGCCAGCATGCTCTCTCGCACACTCGCGCATGCGCAGTACGGAGCCGCCCTTCTTTAGGAGTACCACAGAGGATCCTTGGGTGGAACGAGCAGACAGTGAGAGGAGCGAGAAGGCTCTATAGGACCCAGAGCCTTCCCTCTCCCTCCAGGTAATTATTTGTTTTTTTTTTAAAGCTTCAGATTCAGGCCTTGTTCACATTAGAAAACACCAGCGCAATTGCAAGTGCTGAACGCTTTTGCAAATGCTTTTTAAAGCACTTTTCCCTGCGCTTTCAGAGCGATTTGCGTTTTGTTAAAAGCTTTTCTAAGCTCTATTCTAAGCGTATTTTTCCGGCAATTTGAGGTTTTCTTCCTGAACACAATCAGGAAGTGAACTTTTTGACCTGGAACTGAACATAGCTAATAATACATTATGAGCAAAAGCACTCACTAAATCGCTTTTCAAAGCACTTTTTAGAGCGCTTAGCGATTTTCCTATACCTTGCATTGAAACGCAAACGCTCAGGAAATGGTGCAGGACCCGCATTTGTGCTTGGTAAGGCCCGGTTCACATTAGCGGTCGCCGTCCGGAATCGCCGTGCCGGAGCCGGACCGCATGCAGAACGGACGGAACGGACGCACGGCATAGCAATGAAAGCCTATGCGTCCGTTCAAATGCGTCCGTTTCATCCGGACCGGATCCAGACTCCGGCATAAGACCCAACATGCGCTATTTTTTGGTCCGGCTCCTCCGGCAGCCATATCCGGAGCGGAGCCGGACTGCACCATCCGGCCAATACAAACCAATGAGAACCGGAGAGCGCACAACACACTGGCTAAAAATCCGGATGTTCTACCCCACTTCCTATGCATATTGTAGCGGCGATTTTGGATGGGGACACATGGGCAAGCATTTTGGAGTGGAGCAGCAGTGACTTTAAACGTGCTGGAGATGTTGGCAGTATGTCGGAGGTGGAGGTGAGTGCTAAACAGCGGAGGGCCTGATTCCACAGGTCCACCTTCTGCTGACCTCCCAGACCCCAACATTTTTATTCTATTTCTACTATCTTTTGCCAAACGGATCCGGATCGCATCCTGATGAACACCTGATGCAACCTGACCAGATCCGGATCAGAACCGTACGGTTCCGATCCGGATCCGGTCCGGATCCGGTCAGGTCATCCGGTCCGTTTGGCAGAGAACCGCAAGTGTGAACCGGCCCTTAGAAAGCTCATCGCTCATGTGAGAACGCTCACATAGAGCAACATTGCACAAGCGCTGTTATTGCGATTTAAAAAATCGCCAGCGCTTAAAAAAATTAAAAAATGCTCATAGTGTGAACAACTTGCCCTCACTTTAAGTACAGACCCATCCAGTTGCACTGAATAAACATACTGGCAAAGTATTTCATGTAATTACAAAAATGCAATAAAGAGTGGTTTATTTTTGGATGTTACAACCCCCTTTAAATATTTTTTTAGACTACCCCCCTCCCTCTTGGTGAAAATTTCACCACCTCCTATTAGGACAAAAAGTGTGAAGGTATTTCTCAGATGGACGTGGCTATCACGAGTTGCGTAACGCCTGCGTTGTAGAGTAACCTTACACTAAGCCCGCAAAGCTATAGTGTAGATTTTGGCTGGATTTATGTTTAGTGGATTTTAATTTTTTTTAGGTTCCAAGTGAGCTGGGGGAGGGGGGCGTTGGCACACAGTAGCTTTGAATAACATCGGCACATTAGTAGGAGCAAGAAACGTCTCACTTTGAGTATATGAGATGTCAGGAATGTCCTCGTCTATAATTACAGCATCTGCTTCCAATCTGTCCCATATGGGAGGATGGGACAAGACCTATGGAGACCTCTGTGCAGATGCTTATTAAATGCCAGGAATTCTAGGAAACCCTCGCAGGGGTGGGGACAGGGAGTGAAGTGTGCGCACACAGCACAGCGTCATATCGCCACCGGTTCCAAAAAGGGCAAATCTACATTTGACAAAAAATTGCTAAGAATGGATCAGTGCTGAAGTAGAAATGTTTGCAGCCTGGTGTGATTTTTCGAACGTGACAAAAGTTGAAGCCGCTCCTCTGTGCAAACCTGGAATTTATACGGCCTTGTAACCTCGGTGGTGGCTGGACATCTGGTGGTCCCCTTGATATTAAAAGGGGCTTCCGGATTCTGCCACAAGTCTACCCTCCCCCCTTCCCAGGCCTGCAACCACATGTTTAAGGTAGTTACCCACACCACCTCCTGGGCTGTGGAGGTGAGGATGGGCTCCTTGCAGGGCCGGATTCCCCATAAGGCACTGTAGGCACATGTCTATAGGCGCCTGATAATGGAAAAGTGGCTGCCCGAGCCCCTCCCTCCCTATGCAGTGTCCTGAGCAGAGCTTTCTGCATTCCACTGAGGAGGACATCTCCCTTCAGTTGAAGGCATCTCAAGCTACTTAATGCTGAGGTTCCTCTAGCTACCTAACAATTAGGGACACCTTTACCTAGAACCTGAACTGAGTAAAATTATTTAAAATATACACAGTCTCTAATCATAGAGATTGTGCTTTGTTTAAAAGGAAATAAATATGGCAGCCATCCCTCTCAAGTCAGTTGTCCTTTAAAGGAGAACTGTAGTGAGAGGGATTTGGAAGCTGCCATATTTATTTCCTTGTAAACAATGCCAGTTGCCTGGCAGCACTGTTGATCTTCTGGCATAAGTAGTGTCTAAGTCAAAACACTGGAACAAGCATATGGCTAATCCAGAGTCAGCTGAGTTAGCGCACCTGCTAGTTCAGGGTCTATGGCTAAAAGTATTAGAAGCAGAGGATCAGTAGGGCTGCCAGGCAACTGGTATTGTTTAAAAGGAAATAAATATGGCAGCCTCCATATCCGTCTCACATCGAGTTCACTTTAATACTTACCTGGGGCTTCCTCCAGCCCCCTTGCCCTCTCCCTAGGACTTTCGTCTCAGGTACACTTTAATGGCTGGTACACACCAGTCAGAGACGGGTTGAATCGATTATTTCTGACAGGTCCGACCTGATTTCCGATCATTTTTCTGATCGATTTTTTTCCATTGTCCTCAATGCAGAATCGAGCGGCGAAACGGACATGTCGGAAATTATCTATCGAGCCATCTACATGGCTCAGAATCGAGCCTTGTATTCCCAGCATAAAGGCCCATACACACGTCGGATTTCCGCAAACGACGGGTCGTTTGAACGTCCCGTCGTTCACCCGCTAAATCGGGCGTGTGTACAGACTGTCGTTCGCTTGATAAGGGTGTTTGAGCGATCCGCCCGGCGGATCGCTCAAACCCACCCTTATCAAGCGAACGACAGTCTGTACACACGCCCGATTTAGCGGGCGAACGATGGAACGACGGGACGTTCAAACGACCCGTCGTTCGCGGAAATCCGACGTGTATATGGGCCTTAAGAGGCATAAAAAGATAGTCTACATATTCAGTAGTGATGTGTGTATTTACAGTGTTTTTCCATCCTTGACCGATTGTGAAATTGATCGTAATGATCAGTTTGCCTGAAAGGTTACATGCAGTTCATCTTGTGTTTATACAGCCCTACAGATCTCTGCTGAAGTGCTGATATCATCTACAAACACACTGAATACCTCAGTACCATCTCTTGGCTCAGTTTTGCAGTGTAAACATTGGCAGAGATCAGTTTGCATTTTAGAAGAGAAGCAAAATCAGTATGAATTGTATTTCTGATAGGAGTCTCATTTTAGGCCTAGTGCACACCAAAAACCGCTAGCAGATCCGCAAAACGCTAGCGGTTTTTGAAGCTGTTTTTCTTATTATTATGAAGCGTTTTGCGGTTTTGTGTAGCTTTTTTGTGTAGCAGATTACAGATATTGTTACAGTAAAGCTGTTACTGAACAGCTACTGTAACAAAAACACCTGGAAAACCGCTGGGATCTGGCGTTTTATCAAGCGTTTTGCGTTTTTACTATTCTTAACATTAGAGGCAGTCAGAAACGCCTCAGAAATACAAAAAATGCCTCAGGGCCCGTTCACACTTAAAATCGCAGAACGCCGGCGATTACCGCCAGTGATTTTCCCGCGATTAGTGCGGAAAAATCACTGGACACTGCGGCGGTTTTGGAGCGATCGCGATTAGCGTGCTATGCACGCTAATTACGATCGCAAATCGCAGAACGCTCGTCGCCGGCAGTGAGAACACTGCCACTCGCTACATTGTGTAGAGGTTCTTGCAGAACCGCTAGCGGTTTGCCGTGAGCGGGAATCGTGCGATTCCCGCTCAGGTGTGAACGGGCCCTCACCCCGGGAGTATGCGTTTCTGCAAAACGCCTACCGCTCTGGTGTGCACAAGCCCATTGAAATACATTACCCAAGCGGATCCGCACCCGCAAGCGGTTCTAAAAACGCTACCAAAACCGCTCGCTGTGCACTAGGCCTTAAAGAGGAACTGTAGTGACATATAGTATAGTATGTTACTTATCTTGGTTTCAGCCTCACACTTCCTAGTAATCTTTAGCTTAGGCTGTTTTTATGCAACCTTCTCCCAGAGCATTCTGGGAGACCAAGGCCCATATGCAATTAACTTTTTCTCCTGAGTTTTCGCCTTGGTGATATTTTTAAGCTTTTCAATAAAATGCAATTAAGCCACCAGAGAGCAAGATACTACTCGAAATAATATTGATAGATCTTTTTCACATACTTTTCAATACTTTTTTTCAGTTGAAAAGTCCGGGAAGTTATTTTAAATAGAAAAATTATCTCCTAGGAGAAAACTCGGTAGAAAAGGGGAATTGCATATGGGCCCAGGTGTTATTTCTGCTGACTTTGGAACAGGACAGTAAACACATATTTGGCAGCCAGTGATGTTTCTAGCCAGCAGTAAAGATGTCACCGCCTGTGATAAATCCGAGATGAAAAACAAACTATAACAAGTAACTTGTCTATACTCTATATCTTATCTAAAGTTTAGATAGTTTACACAGCAAATCTAGCTGCAAACAGCTTTAACAGAATATGATTATTTCTTCCTGTGATACAATGACAGCAGCCATGTTGTTTGTAAACATTACACAGAGGCAAGCTTATCTGCATCTTGAGCACTCAGCCTGTGAAAAAACCTAATCCCCCCTCCTCCCCTCTGCCTCTGAAATCAATGGCTAGTAACACCTCCTCCTCCTGCCCAGACTGAGCTCCCATAAGCCCTTGCTACTGCCAAGGCTCTCTGAAAACCTGTGGGTGTGGTTTATTTCGTTTATAGGGAATTAGAGTATTAAAACAAAAAAAGTATTTGGCTTGAGGAATGCCCTATAAACAATAGGAAAGGAACACAATTATGCAAGGAGTAAAAGTTCACCTCGGATCCACTTTAAGGATCAAATTTCTGCAGGATCCAGAAGCTTCCCACGTCTCAGTGCTCATTCACACTTGTAAACTGCAAAACGCTAGCGCTTTTGCTAGCGTTTTGCTTGGGCAATTTATTGCATTTAACTCGAAAAAAATCGCCATTCACACTTGACAATTTTTTCGCGATCACGTTAACGCTCCTATAGCACTAAAACGCGATCGCCTGAAAATGGTGCAGGCTACACGTTTGCGTTTTTAGCGATCAACGCAAATCGCCCAAATGAGAACAGGCCCATAGGGTATTATTGTACTAGCGATTTAAAACGCGCTAGCACTTGAGCGTTTTGCCAAAATCACCGCCAAAACGCTCTAGTGTGAATGGGCCCTTAGGTACTTTTTTATACTGCCTCGGGTACACTTTTATTATGGTGTTAGTCTTCAGGCGGTTTTATATGGTAAGTTAGCTGCATAGAGCGCCCTCTACTGTTTCTACTGGTTTGCCACAGGGCGGATGCCAGAAGAAGAGACAGCATGGACCCCAACGAGTCGCGCCGGCGGAGAGGTGACATTGCTGCTGGCCTGGTAAGCCCGAATGGGGGGAGGCCTGGGGGCTCGAGGCAGGCAGCTGCAGCTCCACAGGCTTTGAATCGATTTCATGCTGAAATCTATTCAAAATCTGTGTGCAGTGTGTGGGCAGCCAATAGGATCCCTCTCTGATCAGATAAGGATCTGTTAGTTGATCTACCAGAGTATGGCTACCTTTAGTTACATGAGCATGGTGGTGTGTGTGTTGGAGCCACTCCTCCGCACTGTCTGATAGCCTATCGAAACAAAGTCTCTGGTAAGGAGGCGTGGTTTCAGACTCACTGGAATTATATTTAATTTTGGAAAAAGTGCAGCTTTTTAAGACAATGTAAACACATTTGAAATTTTTTTACAACGTAAGTCTTACGCAAGTTGGAGGAGGGGGTCTCTCCATCTCAGATAGAAAATCAGTCTACAAAGCTATCTTTTTTTCCCTCAAACCTCCCCCCCCCCCCCCCCCCCCATGACATATTTTAAATAATTCATTCCACACGTTTTATGTGAAACCACAAGAACCGGTTTATTTTTTTGTAATGAAAATATTACTAAGTGTGTGCCAGTGTCCACAGTTAAGTACAAAGATATGCATTCTGGGAAATCAACTTAGGAAGAATGTAAAAAATGAGTATGGCTCGAAAAGGAAACTCGTAAAAAAAATAAATCGTAATTCGAAGGATGAGAAGAAAATATTCAACTAGTTTCGCCTCAGGCTAGTCAGCAGCATTCTAAACGAGTCACGTTGGCGAGGCTATAGAGAAGCATCACCCGCAGCGTTCTCTCACACGGCTATCTCCCCGCGGTTGCTACGTGACTTTCGCTTCCTGTGCTGCCTAATGGTAACCTAAAAAAAATGGCGGCAAGGTTAGGCACACACATACCATTCATACAACAAGGTGCAATTACATAAGACCCGCCTTACGGTACACGTCATTTAGCTGGCCAATCCGTGCTGAGCATAGGACGAAACAAAACCAAATCACCTAGGTTACCTGCAGTGAAAACTATATGTAAAACATTCAGAAGTTCCAGAGATATGGTTTGCTGAAACGAGATGCAGATTTTCACTTCTTTGGCAAAAGTCGGCGTTGGCCTCACACAGTCTACCACCCGAGTCTTTTGTGCTATGGGTGGCTTCAGTGGCCAATAGGGAAACTGGAACTATTGAGGTCACAGGAAGGCTGCATTAGATATCACCACCAATTTAGCCACGCTTCCTGTTATGCTTGGTACTCCACAACAATGCAGAGGCAGTATGGGCATTTGGACAAATTGCCCTATTTACCCCATTCAATGGATTTTGAGCATGAAATGAGTCTTCCATTTTGCCATATTTCTGGGTTGTGGACTAGTAGGCCACAGCTCTGGTGGTGTCCTCTTCTGACAATGCAATGAAGGCTCCTTATATCTGAAATTGGTTTCCTATTCTTGCCAAACTTATGGCTAGTGTAAGTAAAGGCTCGTACACACGTCTGACTGAAGGCAACGACGGGTCCGTCGTCACCTCCCGCTGGGCGGATTTTCAGCAGACAGTACGGCGTGTGTACAGTCTGTCGGCGGACCGATAAGGCTGTTTCTGAACGATCCGCCCCCGCCCAGTGGGAGGTGACGACGGACCCGTCGTTGCCTTTAGTACGGGCGTGTGTATGAGCCTCAAGTCTAACCCTTGTGTGATGTCCTCTAGTCTGTGGCCTGTGTGCCAAGGTGCGATAGGGGCAGGGCAACAACCACAGAAATGCTGACTTTTTCCAGCTAATGAAGAACATTAGGGGCAACCGGTGAACAATTAAGAACATTCAACTTTCATTTACTTCCTCTTCAATGGATTTAATGAGCCGGTATCTCTGGAATGTCGGAGTATTTTGACATCTCTGTTTTTGAGAGGACCTTATGGTGTGGTCTTTTATCATACAGTCACTTTCTATTGTTAAGATTAGTGATAGGTTGGCTTTAGATCATAATGGGTGATGCAAGGGTTGACTAAAAGGGTTTTTGTTTTTTACTTAAATATACATAAAGGATCCTTGAACAGAGCTCAAAAATGGAATACTGAACTTACCTGGGACTTCCTCCAGCCCTGCATAGCCCGAAGTCCCTTTGGCATCTTCTGGGTTCCCTCCGTTCTCTCGCTATTCAGGAGCAACCGACTCCTGACAGGAGCAACTCCATCACTGTAAGCATTTGGCACATGCACAGTTCATTCTTTCTTGAGAGAACCGCAAATACGCGCAACGCTCACGGCGACAGGCAGATGGTCAAGACGGGCACGCAGACGGCCGTGCAGCGAATGGAGCTGCCAGAGGGAGAACGGGCCTCACGGGGCTGGAGGAAGCCCCAGGTAAGTTCAGTATTCCATTTTTGAGCTCTGTTCAGGGTCCCTTTAAAGAACTCCAAGCAGATCTGCTGGTTTTCTCAGAGTTCTACAACTGAGTATTTCACCTGCTAAAAAAAATGGCTATCAAAAGAAAAAACCCACCTAAAGTCCCTTTTCAGCTTTCAGAATTAGTGGATTGGCTGCTTCATTTAAATTGCATGCAGGAACCTTTTCCCCCACATGAGAATGTCATGTGACCTTTTGATTGAACTGTGCCAGTTTCCATTCAGTTTCATTGCCATTTACGTAACCAACTTCCACCTGTGGAAACGCCCCCTGCACACTCAGCAACAATAGGCCTCTCAGTTTTAATGGCTACAAAACAGCTCAATATGAACTATTGCAGAACCGGAACGAGGCAATCTTGCGATGATTGTCAATTAAATTAAAACCAGAAGATTTGCCATCCAGAGTTTTTATTATTAATCTAGTTGTAACTCTTTCTGGTTGCTGCTAGGGATCCCTATGTCAGCCCTATGTCAGCTTTACTGAATGTTGTTGTACCAAGGCGTGGTCTACACACAACCAAACCTGGAAACTGAGCACTGTGGAATCTTCTGCCGATTGATTTTTGGTAAGTTCAGGCTGTCAGGTGATTTATTTTTAACACTCACAGACCTCTTCAATTGCAAACATTCTCACCACGGTCTACACGCACAAGGAACCCGAGGTGAGAGGAAAGTGGAGGCTGCCATATTTATTTAATTTTAAACAATGCAAATTGAATGGCTGTCCTGCTGATCCTCTGCCTCTAATACTTTTAGCCCAGGGGTGTCAAACTCAACACTGGGACCAAGTTGCAGGCCAAACAATATCTAGTGGTCACCTCACTTTCCTTTATACAGTTTCCTGGTGTCTAGTAGCTTCCCCTCCCTGTCACCCATAGTTCCCTGTGGTCTAGTAGCCTCCCCTATACAGTTCCCTGGTGGTTCACCTCCCTCTCCCTTATAGAGTTCCCTGGTGTCCTATCGTCCCCCTCCCACCATTTAACAGTTCCGTGGTGTCTAGTAGCCTCCCTCCCCTCATGCAGTTCCCTGGTATCTAGTGTTTTCCCCTCTCTCCCCATATGGTTTCCATGGTGATTTAGGGCTTCACCTCAATAGAGCTTCCCTTGTGTTCTAGAGTGGACCAAACATAATGCAAAGTGGCAAAACCACTTGTGGTCCAAATTTGAAGGCTCTGCTATTTGGCTCACAGGTCAGACATTAACATGTATATTTTAGCCATAGCCCCTGAACAAGCATGCAGATCAGATGTTTGACACTGATTTGATAGCATTAGCGGCATGCTCGTTCCAGATGTGTGATTCAGGCACTACTGCAGCCAAAATAGATCAGCAGGACTGCCAGGCAACCAGTGTTGTTTAAATGGAAATAAATATGGCAGCCTCCATTTTCAGCGCCAAGGAATAAGTTGGTTCTTTAAAAATTAATAATATACCTCTTCCTTCAGGTTCCCTTGAAAACCCCCATTTCCACATTTGCATCTATGGCTCTCACCACCACCCAATAGTATATCAAAATGTGCAGAAATGTGTGCAATACATAAGTTGCCTGAAACGTGATCATGTGACACACACAGCCCTGTTCTGCTCCCTCGGAGAGTACCCAGAGAAATGCCACAAGGGCTATACTACCTCCTCTCCCACTTACAATGGTATGTTTCTCCATTAGCTACAGCGGGAGGAGGTAGATATGCAGATGGACCATGATGACCTGCACCTGGAACCCCCTGCCAGAATGCCACTCTATTCCAATTCTGTGTGAGGGGACAAGCAGTCCACGTGAGTCACATGACCATGCTGCTGCTGAGCAGGACAAGCAGTCCACATAAGCCACACGACCATGCTGCTGACCAGGACAAGCAGTCCACGCGAGTCACACGACCATGCTGCTGCTGAGCAGGTCAAGCAGTCTACGTGAGTTACACGACCATGCTGCTGCTGCCCAGGACAAGCAGTCCACATGAGTCACATGATCATGCTGCTGATGATTATCAGGACAAGCAGTCCACGTGAGTCACATGACCATGCTGCTGCTGACCGGGACAAGCAGTCCATGTAAGTCATAAGACCATGCTGCTGCTGACCAAATTTTAGTTAACACTTTTTTTTTTAACACATTACTGTATATTGTAGTACACGGCTGTGAAAGATCTGACATAAAAATACAGAACCAGGAGAGGGGATTTAAGCTCTGTCTGTCTAAACTAAAGGTGGCGGCCATCTTGAACCAGCTTCTTAAAGAGACTCTGTAACATGAAAAAGATCCCCTGGGGGGTACTCACCTCGGGTGGGGGAAGCCTCCGGATCCTAATGAGGCTTCCCACGCCATCCTCTGTCCCACGGGGGTCTCGCTGCAGCCCTCCGAACAGCCGGCGACTGTGCCGACTGTCAGTTCAATATTTACCTTTGCTGGCTCCAGCGGGGGCGCTGTGGCTGCTTTCCTCTCCGAACTAGACGGAAATACCCGATCTCAGTCGGGTCCGCTCTACTGCGCAGGTGCCGGAAACTTGCGCCTGCACAGTAGAGCAGACCTGACGGCGATCGGGTATTTCCGTGTAGTTCGGAGCCGACAGCAGTCAGAGCGCCTGCGCAGGAGCCAGGAAGGTAAATATTACGTCACAGCTGCACGGAGGGCTGTAGCGAGACCCCCGTGGGACAGAGGACGGCGTGGGAAGCCTCATTAGGATCCTGAGGCTTCCCCCACTCGAGGTGAGTACCCCCCAGGGAATTTTTTGAGGTTACAGATCCTCTTTAAGACTATTTCCTGTTTGTTATATGGATCTTTGGACTACGCTACTTTCTAAATCTTTCAACCGAGTCAGACACACACACAGACCATTTTTTTTTCAGCAGAATTACCCAAAAATCATCACAGCCGAACAAACCGTCATCACGAAAAACCCAAAAGTGGCCGAGATGGTGGCCTGCAGAGCTCCCGCAATGACAGACATCCCTTAAGAGCTCCGCCCACTTTAAGGATGGCCTCACCTTTCTGGCAAATGTAGTGTGCGTTACACAGCAAAGCAACAATGATTAAACCAAAACAGTATTAGTTACCAATACAAATAACGCTGTTTACATAAATAAATATATAATACTACCATACTCTTATTAATATAAATATGTAACAGTAGCATACCCACTATCTTGCTTACTTAAACTGGAACCGAACTCTTGCACAGCACACAATGGAAAGCCTTCATTCCACATATAGTCGCTGAAGAAATCCCCTGCTTCTTTTCTGTGTTCAGTTCACCCAGATCAAAGTGTCTAATTAGTTCTTACCAGCAACTGTGACTAGACTGCAGGAGCACTGGTGAGGCAGCTCTCCCCATACAGTAAACACGGAGGCTTAACCCCTTCAGTGTCCCCTGCAAAGTGAAACAAACTTCTAAACTTTTCCATGAATCGTAATGAAGACTTTTTCAGGTCATCATGCTGTGTCTAATCTTTTAGAGCAGAGAGGAAATTCTGAGTTCAGTTCCACTTTAAAGGGGAACTGAAGAGAGAGGTATATGGAGGCTGTCATGTTTATTTCCTTTTAATCAATACCAGTTGCCTGGCAGCCCTGCTGGTCTATTTCTCTGCAGTAGTATCTGATTAAAACCAGAAACAAGTATGCAGCTAGTCTTGTCAGATCAGACTTATAAGTCTGAACCACTGAAACACCTGATCTGCTGCATGCTTGTTCAGGGGCTATGGCTAATAGTATTAGAGGCAGAGGATCAGCAGGGCTGCCAGGCAACTGGTATTGTCTAAAAGGAAATAAACATGGCAGCCTCCATATACCTCTCTCTTCAGTTCCCCTTTAAAGCACACTTGAAGTAAGAAGGATATTGAAGCCGATTTATTTATTTCTTTTTGAACAACGCAGATTGCCTGGCTGTCCTGCTGATCCTCTGCCACCTCTAGCCATAGACCCTGAACAAGCATAACAAGCAGATCAGATGTCTCTGACTGAAGTGTGACTGGATTAGCTGCATGCTGGTTACAGGTCTGTGATTCAGACACTACTGCAGCCAGAGATCAGAAGGGCAGCCAGGCCACTGGCATTGTTTAAAAGAAAATCAATATGTAAGTCTCCATATTCTTCTCACTACAGTTGTCCTTCAACCACTTCTGGACTGCAGTGATTGAAATCTACACCCTGTTTGTGGCTGCTTATTCTTGCCAAGGTGTAGATTTCAATTACCACTCCCAGTGACAGCCAGGCAACTGGTATTGTTTAAAAGGAAATCAATATGTAAGCCTCCATATCCCTCTCACTTTAAAGGCAAACCTGTGGGTAAGCATAGGTGATAAGTTAGATACTTACCCAAGTACTGGGAAGCCCCTCCCATATTGTCCTAGACCCCACTACTGCTGCCTGGGACCCGCTTCTGGTTTGTAGTCTCACAAGCGGATCTGTGCTCAAGACGATACAGCCGCTCTCGTATACAGACAGCAGCGCGGACATAAGAGCATAACAGACAAGACCTTGCCGGATAAGCTTAGAGGGTCCCAGCACTGGATCAGTGGGGTCGAGGATGATGGGAAACCTAAGGACAATCCAGAGGCTTCTGTCTACTTAGGTAAGCATCTCATTTTTCTTCCAAATCCCGCTGCAGGTTCACTTTTGCACGATACCACCAAACCAATAAATTTCAAGTTCAGGTGTCCAGAAAAAAAAAACTAAAAACAATCATTGCAACTGGCAAATCTCCATGGATTTTGTAGAAAATTTGACCAACTCCTGACCAGTAGAAAGGATCAATGAGGTACTAACTTGCAGGCAAATGTAATGCAGGGAACAGAAAAACAATACTAACAAACTACTTAGACTAGATTAGTTCTTCATCAAACGGTGCAGCAGAGACAGTCAAATCTGGCAATTCCCTCTCACCTAGGGCTAGAAGTGCAGGACTGTGCAGCCCAGATTTGGGTTCAGAGCAATTTTTAAGTACCTGGAGTCAGAGTCGTTGGAGGATTTTTGTACTCACTCCACAGCCCTACAATGGCTGTGGAGTCGAGAAGTCAAAGCAATTTTGGGAACCTGGAGCCGGAGGTTTTATAAACCGAGGAGTCAGAGTTGGATGATTTTTTGCACCCACTCCACAGCCCTGGTTGCCCCTACCCCTAACAAGGACTTGTCAGACCAGCAACACAAGAATGCCCTTTGGAAGTGGGGGTAGCTTTAGGTGGCATTGCAATCACTCCCATGTACACTGCGTGGGGGGGAAATGCAAAGCCAACACTCTTCTACTTCCTGTGACCACACCCAGACCACATAAAAACCCCACATACAACAGGTAAGTGTTCACAACTATCTGTACATGCCTTAACCTTACTACATACATTTTCTGACACAGACTTGTTTTACCATCTTCTATTTGTTGATGGCAGGAGACGTAAAGATTTGAATGAAGCTTTACAAAATAATTTGGAGGATAGCAAAGGTATTGGCAGTCATGGTACTTGCTCTTAAAGCGCACCTGAAGTGGAAATAAAAAGGGGGCGCTCCTATGGGTTTTGTTAAGAACTTACTTGTTGGCCGTTGCTCCATCACACGGTGGTCTCGCTTGGCCGCTCCGAACGGTGGCCATGTAAATATTTACCTTCCCCGGATCCAGCGCAGTATTGGCTCTCAGCTCGGAATGAGGCGGAAATAGCCGATCGCTGTCGGATCTGCTCTACTGCGCCTGCGCTGGAGCCAGGGAAGGTAAATATTGCAGACGCTACGGAGCCTCCGTCACAGCCTGACAAATTGTCAGCTGTGGCTTACAAGGGGCACAGCTTGACCACCGTGGGTGTGAGGACGACGGGGGAAGCCTTGATAGGATCCAGAGGCTTCCCCCTCCCAAGGTAATTTAGTACTGCTGTAATGTGTATTTATGGCCACTTGTCACTAGGGGGTAGTGTGAGACAATAAAAGAGGACTTCTCATTTCACTTACTATATTTCTGCTAGTAGAGAGAGATTAAAGAGAATCTGTACTCTAAAATTCTTACAAGAAAAAGCATACCATTCTATTCATTATGTTCTCCTGGGCCCCTCTGTGCTGTTTCTGCCACTCTCTGCTGCAATCCTGGCTTGTAATTAACAGTTTTAGGCAGTGTTTACAAACAAACTAACCAGCTTGTGATAGGCTCACATAAGCAGAGTGTGTGAGTCATACAGAGCCTGCAGGGGGCCTGCAGAGGGTGTGTATCGCTTCTATCCAATCACAAGCAGCCCTGCACATTCAACACATTCCAGCCTAAGCCCGACAGAAGGAAACAGATTAGATCATATAACAGAGATAACACAGCCACTGTGCAATTAGGAAAGGCTGCAGTAAGCCAGAGAACAGGCAAATGAACTTATAGGATAGAAGAACTAAGGCTGAGAATTGTTACAGAGTCTCTTTAAAGCATTCCAAGAATTTCCAGCACAAGAGTTCAGCTGGCTGAGGTGAAAAGCAGTGCACTTATCTCAAATGAGAGAACTTTATTTAAGCTGCTAATGGATTAAGGTGCACATGCACCTCTTTAGTGGTCAAAGCCTACGCCAATACTCTTCGATCCCCCACCGTGGATCAGTTTCAGCGATTGAGCCCATCGCTGGCCACTGCGCCTGTGCGGCCCTGGTCACGCGTATCTTTGTTCGTGTTGCCGTTGGTGAGAGCGTCCTGCGCAGGTGCAGTAAGAGTAAATCTCTATTGCGCAGGAAGCTCTTGCCGACAGGAATGCGAACAAAGGTACACGTGACCAGGGCCGCGCAGGCGCAGTGGCCGGCCACAAGCTCAGTCGCCGAAACAGCCGCAGTGGTGGACCGGAGGATCGAAGAGTACCGGCGCAGGCACAGGGCGACTGCAGGGGGCCAGGAGAACTCCCAGGTAAGTAAAACTGGCTTTTTTTTTGATACACTTAAAGAGTAACTGTCGCGAAAATCTTAACATTTAAAACACATACAAATAAGAAGTACATTTCTCCCAGAGTAAAATGAGCCATAAATTACTTTTCTCCTCTGTTCTTGTCAGTTACAATAAGTAGAAATGTGTCATTACCAACGGATTTTGGGCTAGCCCATCTTCTCATAGGGGGGGTTCTCAGGGTTTTCTTTATTTTGAAAAGCACTTAGTGAATGGCAGTTGCTCCGTCCAACTGCCAAAATAGTGTACAGCAAGCACGGAGGCTGGGCAGCATCTTTTTCAGGGAATGTCTTTATAGAGAATATGCTGAGAATCCCCTATGGAGAGATGGATTAGTCCAACACCTGTCGCTTCTGTCAGATGTATACTATTTACTGTAAGTGACAGCAACATAGGAGAAAAGTCATTTATGGCTCATTTTACTCAGGAAGAAACGTACTTCTAATTTGTATGTGTTTTAAATTTTAGGATTTTCGCGACAGTTGCTCTTTAACTATCCCTTTAAAAGGAAATAAATATGGCAGCCTCCATATCTCTCAGTTCAGGTATGCTTTAAATCCTCTCTAGTGTTCCAGGACCTCATCTCCCCCTAGCCAATGCAGTGTTCTCGCCTGAACTTTTGTCCAGCTTGGTGGCATGAAAAAGTAGCCGGGTGGGGCGCAGCCAGAGGAATGCAGGGCGGCACAACTCTCCTTAAAACATAGGAGAAGGATGACGAGGCAAGCCGATGACAGCCGGGTGATCCGCAAAATACAAACAAAACAACAAACAAACAAACACAGAACATTTATGTTGCGCTTTTCTCCTGGCGGACTCAAAGCGCCAGAGCTGCAGCCACTAGGACGTGCTCTATAGGCAGTAGCAAGGAGACTTGCCCAAGATCTCCTATTGAATAGGTGCTGGCTTACTGAACAGGCAGAGCCGAGATTCGAACCCTGGTCTCCTGTGTCAGAGGCAGAGCCCTTAACCATTACACTATCCAGCCAGGCCTGGTGTAGCACCCAGGGAGAACACTGCAATGACTTATGGAGGTTTACAGATACCCATAGCTGATGAGTGAAGAGAACTATGCAGAGGACAAAAAAAGTCAGGGCTGTATTTAAACACTCCTTTAAAAGCTAGAAAGTGGGAGTCTCAGAAAAGAGGAGGACACTCTTACTTCACAAGAGATGAACTAACACAGTTATCAGCAAGGGGGGCTCAGTGGGATTTGCCTTGTTAAAACAGAAGGAATTTGCGATAATTCAGCTTTAGGTGAACATCTGAGGTTACCCACAATGCACCACAACTGAATATGCAAATTATCTCTTTATGCCCCTAAAGCCATTCTTACATCCAGAATTGCTGGTGTATAGTGAGCTTATAACATTACATTTTACAGAGCCACATCAGCCCCACATTAAAATTTAATGCTATAGGCGTTCTATACACCAGCATTCTGGATGCAAGCCTGGCTTGAGGGGCATAAAGAGGTAATTTGCATATTCCTAAGTGGTGCATTATGGGTAACCCCAGATCTTCACTTAAACCTGAATTATCGCAAACACCTTCTGTTTTAAGAAGGCAAGCCACACCAAGCATTGCTTATTAGTAGGAGGGCTTTTTGGTTTCTCCTAGTCCCCTATTCTTTCCTATTGGTTTTGGGTCACCCCGAGCTGCTTGGTTACTCTGTCCTTCAGCAAGGGGGATACAATAAAAAGGTTTACCGGAAGCCCTTTCAGCCTGTGAAGAGTTGTGGCTTGGAACGTTATACAATCTAAAAAACAGGTCAAGCAGCTATTGCGGGCCAGTAAAAACGTTGCTGTAGTAGTGATGTGTAGTGATTTCAAATGCCCCTCTGTGAAGAATGCTCTGTAAAAGGGAATGTAAAAAGTTTATTTTTGCACTTAACTTTATTTTGTTTAGTAATAAATTAGTTTTTTTTTTGCTGGTAACATGAAATATTACAAATAAATGTTTAAAGGTTCACTTTTTTTTTTAAAGTATGCAGAAGAGCATTGCTTTACTGCTGCTGTAAACTCAACTGCCCGATTTTCTTTCTCATTACCACACAGCTGTAAAACATACTCGTCTGACAAGATGGCACTCGCAAGAAAATATGCAATTTTCATTTTGTGTTCTACTTATTAACTTAAAAGACAAACAAGAAAAAAAATCATCATACATTCCCTTTAAAGGAAAAACGAACTTATAACAAACGAGACCAATCAGTCCCATACTGCCCCCTGTTCAATAATACGGTTACATTGCTTTACCAGCTTACCAGCTTGCCAGCTCTGGTATAGAGTGCAAGGATGCAGAGTATTCTCAGCATTTGTGACTATGGAGCAGTTTGAGCTGATCGGAAACATTTAATGGCCGAATGAAAAGTAATGAAACTGTCCCAAATTCTAGTTCGGAGGGGGATAGACATGGGAGCACTGTGCTGGTGTTTGTGAGCATATTATTGATTTGTCTTAAAGGGAACCAGAGATGAAAGTTTCACACAAAATTAACATATCAGTCAATAGCTTGTAAAGAATAAATGCTCTACCTGATAATTTCGCCGCTCTGGTGTGCCTTTTTTAGTGTTTATCTATTATTGCTCCAGGAAAAATCAAATATGGCCGCCGGCTCATATCCCTTCTGCTTCCGGGTTATGAGTTGTTCTGGATGTGCTGTCTAGGCTATATGAGACTAGGCTGCTATCTAGGCTAAATGCAGCCTTTCATCTGTGTACTTTCATTTTGGTATGATGTGCAGCTGCCTGTAGGAAGTGTCTCTCATAGGAATGAAACTGCAGTCATCATCATTATCTCGTGCACACAGAGATCATATTGCAGCCACACTTGTCTGTTTCAGATTCTCTCTCAGCAGGAGCAGCCCCTCCCATGTCATCACAGCTCTCAGTATGCAAAGCAGGAAATCTGAGCCAGGAGGTGGCAGGCTTGGGCTTGAAAAGACTCCACAGAAGAGTGACTCAGCTATAATGATTCCAGGTCAAACCTAGACTGAGCCAGTCGGGGATTCTTATCACAGCTGCTAATAGACTAATTAAGCACATAACAAAAACTAAAAGCAGGGTAGGTGTTTACTGTCATGTTCCCACTGATAAATGTAATAAAATACATGAGGGTGCTTCGTCTCTGGTTCTCTTTAACCTGTAGTAGGACCACATCTTTAGTGCAAAAAAAGTGTATCATACTGTATGCTGGTCTTTACATCCTGATAAAAATTCAATTACACACATCTCCTGTACACTCGCAGGACGACAAGTAGGAGGTGTCCTTCGCTCCCCGTGAAAGAACATGGTGGTTTAACTGTGGTTCAGGCACGACATTGTACAACATTCACAAACATTAGCACAGCATTCACATGTCTATGTTCACGAAAGAGAAAAAAGGGCCAATTTGATTTTGTTTCAATCAGCCCTTATACATTTATAATTTATGTCTAGCTTTCAAATAGTCGTTTCTCTATTCAAATGTCTTCATTCAGATCAGGAAATAATTGTAAGATCTGCTAATCCTTCAATCAAAGTCTTCGCCAACAGTCTGAATCTGATTGGTCAGATTTTTTATTTACCCAATTTTTATTCGGTTGCCCCACAAGGCAGAGGTCCTGGACCCCTCCACAAGGGTTCCACCACAAGGCAGAGGTCCTGGACCCCTCCACAAGGGTTCCACCACAAGGCAGAGGTCCTGGACCCCTCTCCAACCAATCAAGCACAGGCACATTCATCTTGCAGTCTATACCTCGTCTTATTTGCCAGAAAGGTGGAGCTACCCTTAAAGTATCTAGTGAGTAGAATTTGGAAACGCTCTATTGCTTTAATGAAACATGGTGTAAAAGAACAATATGGAAATGGTTTAACAATCAGTGGTGAGCTATGGCAATAGAACGACATTCAGACATGCACTTTCGTATTGCCCAGACGGTCTCCATTTTGTCAGCAGCTACATTGGTCCAGTCAGATCCAGTTTTTTTTGTTTGTTTTTTTAGTTTTTTTTTTGTTTTCAGTATAAAGCTTCTATAGTTCATCTACACCTAGCTTGTCTTCATCCTCAGTCTGTCCGTCTTTGTACAAAAACGTCAGCAGGAAAAGCGCCACGTCCATGGAGGACCAGTAGGCCGTGTGCGATGTCATGGCCGACCAGTACCTGCTCTCCACCAGTCCCTCGCGCAGCTCGAAATCGATCCGATGTTCCAAATCCACGGCTGAAATGAAGAAAGGGATGAATAACAATTACCAATACGGTGAAAATGTGGACGTTCTGCTAGCCCTACAGCTAGTGATGGGCTCACGAGTAGTAACGAGTAGTTACCTACTCAAATTCGTGATTCAAATGAGGCTTAAAGAGACTCTGAAGTCTAATTTTTTACCTGCTTTTGTCATATAATCCTGTTCTGCATGATTGTCCCAGTAGATTCACCATATCCCCGTGGCAGATTAATGATTTATTACTGTGACACAGCCCTGCAAAGCTCCCGGGGTCGCAGGGCTTTTCTTCCTTGAAGAGGCAGAGCTTTCAGCCGTAGCTCTGCCTCCTCCGCAGTCAATCTCTGCTGACCCCCACCTCTCCCCGCCCCTCTCAGTCTTCTTTCACTGAGAGGGGCGGGGAGGAGGCGGAGATCCAAGGAGATTGATTGCGGAGAGGCAGAGCTACAGCCCAAAGCTCTGCCTCTCCAGGGCAGCACAATCTGCAAAATCGTGGAACTTTGCAGGTCAATTTCTTTGCAATAAATCACTCATCTGCGGCGATTCTACTTGACTATGACAAAAGCAGATAAAAAAAAAAACAGACTTCAGAGTCTCTTTAAATTCTTCAGCTGTGTGCATGGGAGACGGGGGGTTAATAACCCAGAATTCCGCTGGCTTCTATGCATCCCAAACGTCTTGCACCCGGCCTATGGTATGCGTTGCAAGACTCAATACCGTGCACTTCCCCCCTGAAGCTGGAAGGAGGAAGAGCGCAGTAGTGAGTCTTGCAACGCATACCATAGGCCGCGTGCAAGACGTTTGGGACGCATAGAAGCCGACGGAATTCTGGGTAATTAACCCCCGGTCTCCTATGCACACAGCTGAGGCAATTAAGCCTCATTTGAATCACGAATTTGAGTCGGTACCTACTCATTAGTCCATCATTGCCTACAGCCATTCATGCAATACCAGCAGGCCTGGTAGAATAAAGGCGCTTGTGCATGGAGTAAAACCGTTGTGCATGAGTGCTTTAATTCTACTGAATTCTACTGGGCCTGTGCAAGCTGTACTCAAACATGCGTAGCTCACAACCCGCTGTGTCATTTGCTTAGAGAGGCCAGGCTCAAAAGCAGTATGGTGTAAGAAGATACAGGTTAAGATGAAACACTTTTTTTTTCGAACTTCAGGATCGCTCTACACTAGGTAAAGTAAAGAATATTTCTGCTGGTTTCCATCTTTACAGTTCTCTGCGATACCAAAAGTGACATCACTTCTGCCCTTTTCATTTTTATTTCAACGCAGATAAGTGTTTATTTTTTCCTCCCTACGGTCACAGCTCACTGTCACTCCCACAGCAAACATCACCTAGACAACAGGCTTACGCCTGGTACACACCATGAGATTTTCTTGCAGATTTACTGCCAGGTGGACTCTTTCCAACATGTCAGATCTGTTTTTCGATCAATTTTCTGCTCACTCTTTATGAAAAATCGATTGGAAATCAGATCGGACATGTTGGAAATAATAAATGATCTGCCAGAAAATCTCATTGTGTCTACCAAGCATAACATGCTTTAACCTCCCTGGCGGTAAGCCCGAGCTGAGCTCGGGCTATGCCGCGCAGGAGGAGATCTCAGCCCCTGGTGGGGCGATTTTCAACCTGTAAAGTGCTATACGCGCAGCTAGCACATTGCTAGCCGCGTGTACAGCTTGATCGACGCCGCTCTGCGGCGATCGCCCGCACGCACGCAGCGGCGCAAGAGGGCCCCCCCGCCAGAGCCCTGCGCTGCCCGGACCAATGAGTTCCGGGCAGCGCTATGGGCTGGATCGGAGACGTCTGACGTCAGGACGTCGGCTGACGTCCATGACGTCATTCCGATCGTCGCCATGGCGACAGGAGAAGCCAAACAGGGGAGCGCGTAATATACGCGTTCCCCTGTTTGCTATTGTTGCCGGCGACGATCGAACTAGAGGGACACATGCGCCCTCTAGTGGAGTTTCATGTAGCTACCACTCTGGTAGCTTTACATGAAACATAAAAAATAAAATTAAAAAAATTGGATTTCTGCAATTTTTGCAGAAAAAATTAACCGCCATGGAGGTTAAAGAGTCTGAAGCGAGTTGAAAACTGGCTTTTTAGCTTATAATCATCATGGGCATGTTTGCCCCTGCTAAAACGCCGCTATCCCGCGGCAGAACGGGGGGTCTTTACCCCCAAATCCCCTCCGTGCTGTGCAGGGAGCGCTTCCTATTGAGGCAGGGCTAACGGCCGTAGCCCTGCCTCCATGCGCGTCTATCAGCGCATATCTCCGCCCGCCCCTCTCAGTCTTCCTTCACTGAGAGGGGCGGGGGAGAGGCGGAGATCCGCCGCTGATAAGACGCGCAGAGAGGCAGGGCTGCAGCCGTTAGCCCTGCCTCCATGAGCAGCAAAATCTACGACCAAGTTGGTCGTGGATCTTGCAGGGGGGGGGGGATTTTGGGAGCAAAGACCCCCCGTTCTGCCGCGGGATAGCGGCGTTTTAGCAGGGGCAAACATGCCCATGATTAGTATAAGCTAAAAAGCGAGTTTTTAACTCGCTTCAGAGTCTCTTTAACTGATCAAGGTTTCAGGACGTAGATTCTACCTCCTAGCTAGCCCCCCTGTGCGTTCAATATAGTCTCAATATAATAAAAAGTATTTTTTTTTCCATGCCCCATTAATTTTTAATCAAAACTTAGCATATTAACCCATTATTAACCCCTGCAATACCTATGCCTGTTTATAAACGCTTAATGACTGCCGCCAGTAGCGATCGGATGCAATCGCTAGGGCGAAAGTTTCAGGCCCCAATGCTCTACAGATGTAACGCTCTGCCATTGCCTAGCGATGCATCTGTACAGCTCTATGCCCCCTGAACGGTCGCCCTAGATAACGCATTCGATCGCCACAGACCCGCAGACTGGGGATAACGGTCTGCCACATGCTCAGCTAGAAGTAAAATGTGGCATGTGGGGTATCATATTAATCGGGAAGGGCCAAATAATTTATTTGTAAATATTTTATAACTGTGGGACGTGTGATGTGAAAATTAGGAAGGGTGAAAAATGAAAAAAAATGTTGGTTCTCTGCATTTAGGCCTAATTTTTCCCCATAAACTGACTATAAAACAAAATAGTTTTGGGAGAAAAATATTACCCAAAGAAAGCCTAGATTGTACTGAAAAAACAAGATATGCATCACTAAGATGTCATAGATAATTAAAGTTACTGTTGTATTCAAAACAACAAAGCTAAAGTGTCAGAAATGTCAGGAACTTTAAGGTGTAAAAAACGTGGAATGAGAACAAGTTAAAAGAGGGGGGGGGGGGGGGGGGGGAGATTGAATTACCTACTGCTTATAGTGTCCTTATCTTATCTGCAATAGGAAGCTGCTATTTGCAACTTATTGTATTTCAAAACATAAAAATTACCCCAATCCCGCTGGCACTGCACAGTTAATGTATTTGGGCGAAGCACCCAAGACAAAGTAAAAGAGAGAAAGAAAGGTAAAAAAAAAAACAAAAAACTAAGGGGACATATATGGACTTATTTTAGATAAGAAAATACATTTTAGGATTTTTAATTTTTGGATCTTACAACCTCTTAAAAAATAAAAAAATGGAAGCCTACAGCTATAGGAGGTCCATCATTCTAGATAAAGGTGGATTGTTCCGTTTGGACATTTCTGCCCAGATAATACAAGCTCTACAACAGGACCCAGAGAGAATTCACAGCCGCGTCTGGCCAGTATTTGTGCAATGTGACATTGTCCCTTTAAGTGCCGATTAGGACTTTGAGGGGAAGGAATAGTGTTAGTTCTCAGTAAAGGATCTGCGTTCCCAGAGAAGAGGCCAGCGCACAATGCTCTGAACGAATGGCTCGCATCTCTGAGGAGAATCTTAATGAAGAGACAATACTGGTGAGAGGCCAAGCGCTGAGGTCATTTCCTCTCATGGCGGGAGCGGCCCAGAATCACAATGGCCCGATGCGCTACTCGTCATGTTCTCCTCACACAGAGGAATATTACAGGGATGCTGCAAGGCTGCCAAACAGACTAATGACGTCCGAGGGTGCCGGGTTATTGGCAGGACACCAAAGCAAGTGTCGTATAAACAGCGACAGGCAGCGAACGGTACGGACAGACTAAAGCTCTCTACACACGCCAGATAAAAATCAGCAGAGGCAGCTGAGAATCCAGTGTGTGTATGGCAGCCACGACCCCTTTCGACCACTTGGCCATGACCCCTACATGCCCTATGACGTCACTCCTGCATCGCTCCGCCCCCCTCCCTCGTACAGAACCGAACGTTGTATCTGCACAGCTAGTGCATGGAGCCTTAAAGAAAAGCTGTAACGAGAAAAACCTCCCCGGGGGGTACTCACCTCAGGTGGGGAAAGCCTCCGGATCCTAGAGGCTTTCACTGTCCTGTGTCCCACGGTGGTCTCGCTGTGCCCCTCTGAACAGCGGGGATGTAAATATTTACCTTCCGGGCTCCAGAGCAGGATCGCCTCTCCACTCGGAGATAGGCGGAAATAGCCGATCGCTGTCTGTCCGCTGTACTGCGCAGGCGCAAGTCTCCTGCTCCTCCGTAGTAGAGCGGATCCGATGGAGATTGGCTATTTACACCTACAGTATCTCCGTGCTGAGAGCCGCAACAGCGCCCCCGCTGGAGCCACGAAGGTAAATATACCAAGCCTTGTCAGGTTTGTCGAGCCAGGATTGGGGGACGCTTTGGGGGGGAGCCAGCGCTGGACTGCCTGCAGCTACAGAGGAGGGGGAAGCCTCATTGGGACCCTGAGGCTTCCCCCTCCCGAGGTGAGTACCCCCCAGGGGACCTTTTTTTGTTACAGGGTCTCTTTCAAGATGGTTCTGTGGTGGGTCTGTAAAAACAAAAAGTGTCACTTTTCTGGGGCTTCTAACGACCCCCTGCAGATATCCTATCCTGCGCCGTCACTGAACCCCCCTCCGTGGGTCATCTGCCCATTATTAGTCTAGCTAGATGAATGTCACTGTGGCTGCGCGTCTGTGCACGTCCGCGCTCCCGCATCCGGGAGCTTACCACGCAGGTGCAGTACAAAGTTTCCTTGTACTGCACCTGCACCTCATCTCCGGGAGCGAGGACGAGCAGCCACAGTGACTTCATCTAGCTAGACAAATAATGGGCAGATGACCCACAGAGGGGGCTTCAGTGACGGCGCGGGACACTTTTTGTTTTTACATACCACCACAGAACCCCTTTAAGGTGGCCAAACAATTGATTTTTTTTATTTTTTTATTTCTTTTCAAATTAAAAATTACAATCAATTTTACAGATTCATTTGGAAAATCTGTCCAATGTACCACACACGTGGGTTGAATTTTTGCCCCTCAATTATATCAAAATAATTGATTGCAAACCCTGGAAAAAAACTTTCTTGGGACGACATATCAAGTAACGCACAATCTACCCTACACACTATTCAATTTTCATAAAAACTGATCAGAAAAATCCACCACTCGACTTCTATCTACAAAAAGCAAAAACAAAGAATGTGATCATATTTCTTGAACAAAATAAATAAAAGATAAATTTTTTCTGTGCAATCAATTGCTTTTATCGAATTGCTGTAAGATTATTTTATTGTATTGTATGTGGCCACCGTTTAGCATGTACGGATCATTCGCAGCCTGTCACTGTTTATATCCCATTTGCTTTGGTGTCTTGCCAGTAACCTGCCACCCTCAGACGCACACCTGAAACAAGCATGCCGCCAATCCAGTCAGATGTGATATGCATGCTTGTTCAGGGGCTCAGAGGATCAACAGGATAGCCAAGCAACTGGTATTTCTTAAAAGGATATAAATATGTCCGCCTCCATATTTCTCTCACTTCAGGTTCCCATTAAAGATCATCTGAAGTGATATGGAGGTGGCCATATTTATTCCCTTTAAAGGGGAACTGAAGTAAGAGGTATACGGTGGCGGCCATATTTATTTCCTTTTAATCAATACCAGTTGCCTGGCAGCCCTGCTGGTCTATTTCTCTGCAGTAGTATCTGAATAACACCAGAAACAAGCATGCAGCTAGTCTTGTCAAATCTGACTTATGGTAGCCATACATGGTACAATAAAAACGTTCGATGATCCCGTTTATTCGATCTAAATGATCGAATCAAATGAAAGTTGAAAATAATTATTTTTTTTTTTAATCAAAAAATTGGAACGATTATCCCATTTTTTCAAAAAAATTAGATCGGACATGCTGGAAAAACCTTTATATTCGATCTAACAGAATAATCGAACTAAATTATCTAATCAAAAAAAAAAGAAAAATTGTACCATGTATGGCCACCATTAGTCTCAAACACCTGATCTGCTGCATGCTTGTTCAGGGGCTATGGCTAATCGTATTAGAGGCAGAGGATCAGCAGGACTGCCAGGCAACTGGTATTGCTTAAAAGGAAATAAACATGGCAGCCTCCATATAACTCTCTTCAGTTCCCCTTTAAGCAATACCAGTAGCCTGGCTACCCTGCTGATCCCTCTGCCTCTAGCCCCTGAACAAGCATGCAGCATATGAGGTGTTTCTGACATTGTCAGATCTGACAAGATTAGCTGCATGCTTGTTTCTGGTGTGACTCAGACACTACTGCAGCCAAATAGATCAGCAAAGGTGTCAGGCAACTGGTATTGTTTAGAAGGAAATAAATATGGCAGCCTCTCTCAGGTGTCCTTTAATGCAGATACAACCCAAGAAGACCTACCTGCGGAGTCCAGAGACCCGGACACGCTGTGAGGCAGTGCCGGGACCGTCACCGGAGTGGTCTGGTTCTGTACGGTGGGTTTCTTCTCCTCCCCATCTGGGCCTTCTTTGACTTCGTACGAGGCTGCACTAGAACGTGCAAATCTTGAGAACAACATTCCTCCCAGTCCCTTCCCGATGCTGGCAGCGCCTGCGGGAGAAACCAGACACAGCATTATAGCACAGAAAGCCACAGCTGCCACCTAGTGGCCAAAACAGGCATGACCATTTTACCTCACGAGGAACATACAGCAGTTTTTATTCCATATTTATCATTCAGTAGGGGTGGTCAATGACAGGTTAATAGTTCCGAGTGGATTCAAACAACGTTCAGATTTATGCAGCTTGAAAATGGACCAAATGCGGCCCGTTTCCAACTTGCAAAACATTGCATAACATTAGCATCAGCACATAATTGTACAGCGCCACAGAATATGTTGGCACTTTATAAACCAATAATAATTAGCAACTCGTTTACCTTCCATATTAAAGGACCAATCCAGAAAAAAAAAAAAAAAAAAAAAAGGTAAGAAGTTACACTCTGACAGAACCAACAGTTTTAGGACTAGCCCATCTCCTCATGGGTGATTCACAGGGTTTTCTTTGTTTTCAAAAGCATTTCGGTGTCGGACACTGAGGTAGCATTTTTATACTTAGCAACTGCTGTTCTGGAAAGGCTTTTGAAAGAGAAAGCCCTGAGAATCCCCCATGATGAGATAGACTAGTCCAAAACCTGTTCAGTTCTGTCATATCTTAACTGATTTTTTTGCTGGAGTGGTCCTTTATGTACAAAAGTGAGAGAAAGGGATTTGTGTAAAGCAATTATTTTATTCAAGATATTATTGGAGTGTAATATTGAATAGTCATTTTATTGCACAAGCACCACAGATAGGGGGCGTCATCCGATGTAGAATTGATGAACACAAACTAAAGTTAACAGTACATTTTTACAAGAGGATTCTCATCAAGGCAATTCTATGTACTGTAAAGTCCCCGTTATCCAGAACCCGGGCAACCAGAGATCTCAACTAACCAGCATGCCTGAGGGGCTAACGAGGACTTTGTTATGGGGGGGGGGGGTTCTGGGAGTGTTTACAGCCTTTTAAATACTCACCCAGCCTCCAGCGACATCTTGCAGCCTTCCTCTTGCTCCTAGTGGCGTCTTTCGGCATGTCACGTGACACAATGCGGGTCCGTTGGCACGCGTGCACAGGTGATGCCGGAAAGCCGCCAGGAGCCAGTTAGGTGTTACAGGAAGGCTGCAAGATGTCACTGGAGGCTCAGTAAGTATTTTTTTTTGGGGGGGGGGGCCCTTTCAGGCCTGTTGTTCAAGCAAGCGGAAAGCATGTCCGGCATCAGGCGATCCTCGCTGGTGCCGCATACCGGGGGCTCTGCTGTAGTTTAAAGCGGAACTGAAAGGGAAAAAAACAAACAAACAAAAAAACTTACCTGGGGCTTCTGCAGGCCTTCCTGTCCCGTGCCGCTCCTCACGATCCTCCATTCCCCGCCGCCAGCTAGTTACGTTACCGTCGACCCCGAGCCACACGTGCCTTTCTTTGTGTTCTTGTCTGCAATAGCGTCCTGCGCGAATAGTGCATGACGCTACTGTTAGCGGGAACGCGAAGAAAGATACACGTGGGGCGTGGAGGCGCAGTTGCCACGTCGGCTGTAACGAAACTAGCTGTCACCGGGAGAACGGAGGATTGTGGAGGACCGGCGCGGGACAGGAAGGCTGCACGGGGCTGGCAGAGACCCCAGGGAAGTGAAACACTTTTTTGTTCTTTCAATGTTGCTTTAAGCAATATAAGAAGCTATATTACAGGGACATACCTGTGCCTACCATAGAGCCCGCGGCTACACTTGAGAAGGAGGAGCTATGCGGCCCCGATAAGATTAGCGATAATGCCTTGTCACTAATCTTCCGGAGGAGCCGCCCCTTAGCGACGGGGGACATCAGAATACAGAGGGAAGCCTCAGTAGGATCCTGAGGCTTCACTCTCTTCAGGTAAGCATCACATTTCGGCTCAGCTACACTTTAGTGCTCAGTTTAAAAGTTTAAACCAAGACTGGAGACAATATAACTATTGTGAACAAATGACAGACAGAGTCGTGATCTTCAATGCAAACTTAAAAGGGCCACTATCGCGAAAAAAGTAGGCAGTTAAAAATCTGACAGAACTGACAGGGTTTGGACCAGTCCATCTCCTCATGGGGTATTCTCAGGTTTTTCATCAGCATTTCCTGAACAGCAGTTTAACTGTCAAAATAGTAAGATACCAGCCAGCCTCCCTTCTCACTTGCACACGATTTTGTCAAACTTTGCAACTGCTGTTCAGGATATGTTGTTGAATATAAAGAAAACCCCGAGAATCCCCCATGAAGTGATGGACTAGTCTAAAACCTGTCGGTTCTGTCAGATTTTAACTGCCTACTTTTTTTCACGATAGTAGTCTTTTAAATTGAAAGGTATATTGAGGCTGTCATATTTATTCCAATAAACAATACCAGTTGCCTGGACTGCTGATCTATTTGGCTGCAGTAGTGTCTGAATCACACACCTGAAACAAGCATGCCGCTAATCTTGTCAGATCCGACAATGTCAGAAATACCTGATTTGCTGCATGCTTGTTCAGGGAAGATCACTAAAAGAATTCGAGGCAGAAGATCAGCAGGACAGGCAAGCTGCATAGCTTAAAGGGGAACTGAAGAGAGAGGTATATGGAGGCTGTCATGTTTATTTCCTTTTAAGCAATACCAGTTGCCTGGCAGCCCTGCTGATCCTCTGCCTCTAATACTATTAGCCATAGCCCCTGAACAAGCATGCAGCAGATCAGGTGTTTCAGTGGTTCACACTTATAAGTCTGATCTGACAAGACTAGCTGCATGCTTGTTTCTGGTTTTATTCAGATACTACTGCAGAGAAATAGACCAGCAGGGCTGCCAGGCAACTGGTATTGATTAAAAGGAAATAAACATGACAGCCTCCATATACCTCTCTCTTCAGTTCCCCTTTAAAGGGAAATAAATATGTCAGCCCCATACACACATCGATTTTCCCATTCAATCTGCGAGAATCTGCTAGGGAAAATTGTACAGCGTAGCGACACCTTTAGGCTTTATGTGATGCTATATAAATATTGTATGTAGACATTTAAATGATCAGTTATTAAATACATCATTATTTTTTCAATAGTATTTCTTGGTCAGTTGCGATGCCAATTGGGAGCTGTGTATCGACATACACATTATACATACCCTAATGGAAATCACAAGGGGTTGGTTATGTTAATTTAAAGATAGCTCCTCCTTTTTCTTGAGTCACAGAGTTACCCCACCCACTGTGCTCCACCCACACAAGCTTGTGGCCAGCTTGGAGACCTATGAAAGTTCTAAAGGCAGCCATACACTGGCCGATTGCCACCAGATTGACCAACAGATAGATCCCTCTTTGATCGAATCTGATCAGAGGGATCTATTGGCTTCCCATACACCGCACACAGATTTTGAATCGATTTCAGCATGAAATCGATTCACAACCTGTGGAACTGCCGCTGCCTCGCCTCCCCCGGCCAGCAGCAATACATCACCTGTCCGCCGGCACGAGTCCCCCCTGTCCCTTTCTCCGGCTGGCCTTCTTCTCCATCTTCTCTTCTCTTCCCGTCCCGAGCGGAAGTTCAAACAGTAGAGGGCGCTCTACTGTTTGAACTTCCGCATCTCACAGGACAGGAAGTGCAGAGGAGATGGAGAAGGCGGTCAGCCGGAGAAAAGGACAGCACAGACTCAGGGACTCGCGCCGGCGGACAGGTGATATTACTGCTGCTAACCACGCGCTCCCGACCCACCGGCGATTGAGCAAAATTCTCCACCTGGACGGATCGACTGAATCGATCGATTTCGTATCGGTCATCATTTGCGTTAACGATTTCACAGCAGATTCGAACACAGTGATTGAATGTGCTGTATATCCGCAGGAAATCAACGTAGTGTATGGGCACCTTTACAGTGTACCTGAGATGGGGTATTATAAAGAAAATAATCATACCTGGGGCTTCCTCCAGCCTGATCACTCCCACGCTGTCCTCTTCTGCCTCTCCATTCGCCCGCAATTGGTTCCGGAAAATCCCTCTAGTCGGGGCCAGTCAGCGCAGGCGCGGCCCAGCCACATGCGCTACAGTGACCAGAAACGCTCTGCATCTGCGCAGTAGTACTGCGCAGGCAGAGAACGTTTCCGGCGATGTGAAAGCGGCCGGAGCGCGCATGAGAGGGCCGCGCATGCGCAGTTGGCCCCGGACCAAATGCGGGCGAACAGAGAGGCAGAAATGGACGGCGTGGGAGCGATCTGGCCGGAGGGGACTGAAGGAAGCCCCAGGTATGTATATTTTCTTTATAATCCTCCATCTCAGGTTCCCTTTAAAGATGACTAGGAACCCCCCGATTCGCATAGGAATCATGCGCGCAGCACGTGCACCACAACCGCTGCCGTAAGCCTCCAGCCACAACTGTACTGCCGCTGACAGGTGCGTCCGTGCATACTTACAGTGACCCTGAGACTATTATCTTATCAGTGTGGGCGGCAGTTGTGGTGAGCGTGCACGGGTGTCTGTGCATGTGCTTGAAGAGGGCTAGAGATGAATATAACAAAGTTTTATACATACCTGGGGCTCCCTCCAGCCCCCTCCGCATGGATCGCTCCCACGCAGTCTTCCTCCGCCTCCTCGTTCTTTTGTTACAAGCGCTGTAAGTTTGGCCAGTCGGCGCATGCGCAGTATAGCTGTGTGCGCACTTGTCTCGCTTCCGCGCCTGGAAGCGTTCTGTACCTGCACAGTAATACTCCATAGGCACAGAGCTCTTCCGGCCACGGGGGCACGGCGGGCAACCCATGCGAACTTACAGAGCTTGTAGAGAGCGAGGTTGCGAAGGAAGATGGGGTGAGAGCGATCCGTGCGGAGGGGACTGGAGGAAACTACAGGTAGGTACACAACAGCGCACACACACACCATAACCGCCGCCCACACTAAGCCCCTACCCACAGGTGCATCCGTGCATACTTAAACATTTACAGACGCACCGCTGTGCACACACACACCACCACACTAAGCCACCGCCCACAGGTGCGTCTGCGCATACTTAAAGAACAACTATCAAAGAAACTGTTCTTGTGTAAACCCCACATACCTATAGAGCATATAACCAGCAACAATAGAAAGCTTTTCAGAGATCTCTCAACACAGCCTGTGTGGGGAAAAAAAAATATGCCTTGTTTACCAGCCGTTTGTAACAATTTGTGTCGGCGTAGATGCTAGAGGCTGCAGCCATACCAGAGGAATGATTTACTGTTTGTTTCTGCCTTGCCAGCTTTTACAGAGAAGGCTCTGAAAAGAAGGACCTGTAGCTGTAAAACTGTTTACTTTACACTGCAAGGCAGAGAGAGAGAGAGAGAGAGAAAGAGAGAAAGAGACACACACAGGGTCAGGCACACAGAGCTGCAGCTGATTGTTATTTACACACATTTGAAGCTATATTTCTGCTTTCTATCATTCTGAACAGATTACAGTCACAGTATTACAACCAGTGAAGATTGTTTCTGTATGCTGGATGTGCTGGACACTCCTCCATAGTAATGCCCAGTTTTCTCTGTAAATGTCATTTATTTCACATAAAATATGTAAGATGAAAAAAAGCCTTAGTATTGCTATTTTCTAGTAATTACTGGAAATCTATGTGGCATTTAGAACTTTAGTTAATTTTGATAGTTGTCCTTTAAGCCTGCACGGATGCACCTCTGTGCGCGCGCACACACACACACACCACCATACTAAGCCGCCGCCCACAGGTGTGTCCATGTATACTTAAGCATATGCATGGACGTACCTGCGCATCAACACCACAACTGCCACCCACAGGTGCGTCCATGTATACTAAAGCATATGCATGGACACACAAGCGCACCAACACCACAACTGCCGCCCACACTAAGCCGCCGCCCACAGGTGCATACTTAAGCAGGCACAGACGCACCTGTGCGCACACGTCACGCTAAGTCGCCACCCACAACTGCACCACTCACCATAAGCCACCGCCCACAGCTGAGTCCATGCAAATGTACAAGCTTTGGTTAGTATACAAATCACCAGAGGCCACTTACCTAGTATACTGGCCTTCCCGATGTTGGTAATGGATTCGCCGTAGTGCCGCCGCTGCAGCACCGGCGACGTGCTCGGGCTCGGTATGCTTTCTGTGTCGGACACTGAGGTAGTATCTTTGGACGGGTTGATGAGAACCTGTCTCACCTGTCTGTATGGGCCGGGGTTGGTGGTGTTGCAGGAGTGAATCTGGACTGGAGAGACATTGTTGTAATGCTTTAGAATTAACGGCTCCAATCTGTAGGCCTGCAGGAGAGAGAAGGAGGGGGGTGAATGAAGCCAGGCCACCCACTGGACGTGCCACGTCAATCAGCCACGCCAATCATGCATTAGCGGGGGGATTTTAGGAATGCATCCCATTTATTCTCTTCTGTCTCAGAGCCCAACTACACCCAAAACTCACACAGCTAACAGCAGAATCCCTTTATAGTAAACTCCGAGGGACCCGGCCAAGTAGTTGACTGTATCAGAAGTTTTCTATACATCATGATTGGTCATACATTGTATATTTATACAGAAGCAGGGCCGGGACCTTAGTACAGCGTTTACTATATACAGAGGTTTACTACATCAGAGTTTACTATAACAAGATTCTACTGCATCCATATCATGGCGACACGTGAAAGTAAACAAGCGTACAGAAGCAAAGTGGTGGACTTAAAGGGAACCTGAAGTGAGGAGGATATGGAGGCTGCCATCTTTATTTCCTTATAAACAATACCAGCTGCCTGGCTGTGTTGCTGAACTTTTGGCTTTAGTTGTTATAGATCAGTGATGGCTAACCTTGGCACTCCAGCTGTGACAAAACTACAAATCCCATCATGCCTCTGCTTGAGTTATGCTTAGAGCTGTCAGAGTACTGCAATGCCTCCTGGGACTTGTAGTTCCACCACAGCTGGAGTGCCAAGGTTAGCCATCACTGATATAGAGTCATACACCTAAAACACGCATGCAATACCTGTCGTGTGGAAGCGCTGCACAGAAATCCGCACAGCGCTTCCAACTAGCGGTTTTCTGTGGGAATAAAGTTTAAAGTGGACCGGAACTCAAAATTTCCTCTCTGCTCTAAAAGATAAGCAACAGCATAACAACCTTTACGGAAAAACATTTCTTTGTTACAGCTGATATAAATCCTGCAGTAAATCTGCAGTGTGTCTATTTCCTGCTTTCATGGAAGCAGACATAGGGTTAACATCCTGTGTTTACCAAATAGCTGCTCTGCCATGGCAGTCAGCTGACAAGTGAGGGACCAAATTACAACTTGTGATTAGCCACAGGTGAGGGGGAATTAGACAGGCTAAACTTTCTAAATACATACAGGGTGCATTCCTCTGTTTTCCTTCTATCCTGTGCAAGAGTTCAGGTCCACTTTAATATATTTACCGGGCGTCCCAATGTCCTGCTTCCATTAGGTCATGAGGGGCGGGGCTACAAGACGGGCTATCGGGACATCCCGAAAGTATGTTCAACTTTATTTAAAGGGAACTTTAACTCTTAAAAAAAGAGTTTCAATTACCTGGGGCAGCATCTACGAGCCCCATGCAGCCATCCTGTGCCCTCGCAGTCACTCACGGCTTCTCTGGTCTCCCGCCGTCAGCTAGTTACGTCACGCATACCTTTCCACGCATTCCCGCTGGTGCTAGGACGCGCTCTATAGGCAGTAGCAGTGTTACGGAGTCTTGCCCAAAGTCTCCTCACTGGGTACTGGCTTTCTGAGCAGGAAGAGCCGAGATTTGAACCCAGGTCCCTGGTGTCAGAGGCAGAGCCCTAAACCAGTACACTATTCAGTATCTGATCTGCATCAGCACATAAGTCGGGCAACTAGCATTATTTATAAGGTAAGGAAGATGGCAGCCTCCGTATCCCTCTCCCTTCAGGTCCCCCTGGATACCCGTTTCACGGAAAGGGGGAGGTCAGTGATGCCTGACCCTTAAGATGGGGAATGATGCTAATAATTCTGGATTGCATGCAGATTTAATGCAAGCTGTATGCAGTTTGGTATTGGGCCCCTTGAAATCATTAGGAAGTGCTGTGATTGGCCCAATGCCACCCTGCATACATCTGCTGCTGCCACATCCCCTCCACAGCCGGCAGCTGTGGCTCCAGGGAGAAAGCGAAAAGCAAACCTCATTAACTAGGGAACAACTGAACAATTTCCAAACTGCATAACGTTGGACAAACTCAGTATTATTAGCATCTCAAAGAGAGTCCCCGCTATTGAAGGGGGAACTACAGTGTGGCATAAAGTATTAAAAACTTGTTCCCATAACCTTTATTGGCCATACAGCTGTGATATTTTACATAGATGACATATGAGGGTAAACCTAATTCTCCAGCTCATAGAACTGCATTGCTAGGAGCAGTCATTGCATGGGAATAGTACATAATAAACTGCTATTGCAGTGTTAGCAATATACCACAGCAGCAAAAGGTGTGTACACACATACAAATCTCGACGCTCCCAGGGATCGGGACTCGATCCCTTGGGCGACAGATTGGGACAGAGTGTTGTACGGATGTATCGCTGGGCTACACCCTTGCAACACTTCCTGTTGCTATGAAAGGGGAGCGGTGATGGCGCATTGCACAATGGCAAGGAGGGGAACAATGTACTCAGACCTCCAGGGTCAATTACTTACCTGATCAGCCATAATACAGACACAGGTGATGCTCCGCCCCCTCCTTGGGATTGCAGTCGCGGCCATACTTCCAAAGTCCAACCTCTGCCTGCGTTGCCATGGCCTGTGCCCAGCTACAAATTAGGCCGCCACGGCCACATTTACAAGGGGGCGGAGCGATCACCTGTATGAATGGATTACGGTGGAGAAGGTAAGTAATTAAACCTGAGAAACACCCCCTCCCCCCTGATCCTGCATCTTTTATACTTCAAGTACTCTTTAAAGGTGCCCATATACCTAGCAATGTATGGGTAGATCGACCAAGAGACAAATCGATCTGTGATGGAATCTGATTAGAGATCTCTTGGCTGCCCACACACTGCAGGCCGATTCCCAATCGATTTCAGCATGATATCTTTCAGGAATCTGTCTTGTGACACCTTCTCTGGTGGTTGCCCCCCAAAATGCTATATGTACCTCCGGTGCCTGTGCAGAGTGTCACTGTCCGCTGTGCTTCTACATTGGAACCCCATGTGGTTGCCAGAGTTCAACCAGCATATAGCATGTGGGGAGCGTGTGACGTTACACACGTGCCCCTATTATTTGAGTATTTATATAGCGCCGACATATTACGCAGCGCTGTACAGAGTATATTGTCTCGTCACTAACTGTCCCTCAGAGGGGCTCACAACCTAATCCCTGCCATAGTCATATCTCTATGTATGTATCGTGTAGTGTATGTATCGTAGTCTAGAGCCAATTTTAGGGGGAAGCCAATTAACTTATCGGTATGTTTTGGAAATATATGAGGAAACCGGAGTGCCCGGAGGAAACCCGCACCGACAGAGGGAGAACATGCAAACTCTTTGCAGATGTTGACCTGGCTGGGATTCGAACTGGGGACCAGTTTAATGAACGGGCGCCGGGAGGCACATAACATTTGGGGGCATCGCCTGAGATTTTAGCATAAGTGCAGGAGCCCCCTTTGTCACTGCCCAAAGATCCAGCGTGCCAGACCTTTAGCAACAACTGACCCCCGAGCACATTGCCCTCCTCGCACCATCCTGTAGTGCGTTACCCTCCTCCGCCCTCCATAGCAACAGGGGCGTCGCTGGTCTCTAGGCTGTACAAACTGTCACAGAAGAGATTGAGTCCTGATGCGGCAGCAATCTGATTAGCTCCTGCATTGTAGAACACAGTCCGTTAACCCTCTCAGTGCTCCCTGCAAAGTGAAAAACACAAACTCTGTTAACCCTCTCAGTAAGTATTCATGAAAAAATGGATTGCCTATAAAAGTTATCATGGTGCGGCTAATTTGTAAGAGTGGAGTTCAAGTGCCACTTAAATAGGAACTTTACCGAAAGATAGTAGTGGTAGGAAAAATAAGTGAGAAGTTAAAAAATAGTGTTTGATCCTCAATCAGCATGCAGGACATCTTTACTGCTGGCAGACATGTAAAAAGAAAGACAGCACCTACTGCCGTCATCAATAAACACACCCACTAACAAGGTGATAAACTAAAAGGGTTTTTTTTTTTATATATACAAGTATATGCACAGTGGGAAATATTGCTTGCTTGGCAGTTGGAAATAGACGTTCTTTCCCACAATGCAACTAAGTTTACAGACAGGAAACTGTCAGGACCATGGTCATGACATCACACTGTGGGAGGGGTTTAACCACAATATCGGCCATACAGAGCTCCCTGATGATCTATTTGAGAAAAGGAATATATTTCTCATGGGAAAGGGGGTATCAGCTACTGATTGGGATGAAGTTGTGGGTAAAAATTCCCCTTTAAATCTTGTCAGTTAAAGGGGAACTGAAGAGAGAGGTATCCGGAGGCTGCCATATTTATTTCCTTTTAATCAATACCAGTTGCCTGGCAGCCCTGCTGGTCTATTTCTCTGCAGTAGTATCTGAATAACACCAGAAACAAGCATGCAGCTAATCTTGTCAGATCTGACTTTAAAGTCAGAAACACCTGATCTGCTGCATGCTTGTTCAGGGGCTATGGCTAATAGTATTAGAGGCAGAGGATCAGCAGGGCTGCCAGGCAACTGGTATTGCTTAAAAGGAAATCAACATGGCAGCCTCCATATACCTCTCTTCAGTTCCCCTTTAAGCAGGTGTCTTTTGCTAGGCGTTATACTAGTGTGGGAATATAATGCAGTAAAGGGACGGTAGTTGCACTTTAATACAATGCCTGCAACAAAACAAAATGGCCACGCTTTCGGTTTTGTGGGGAGTCAGTTACGGCAATTCTGTTGTCACCTGATGACTAAAAGGCCTACAAACTTACACTAGGCAGCAGGTAGATTTGGGCGCCGGCGCCACCATAAGCTGCAATAGGCATTACAGCTATAGCAGCGCACACAGAGTAACTCCGGTGCTGTCAGAAGACAGAGCTGAAGTTACTTTTAAAACACAATGAAGCTGAATTACTTCATTCCCCATCATCCATGGCGGCCTGGAGGGGGAATAGTATTTATCGCGGCCGGGAACTTGTGCAGCAGCAGGATCAGCCATATACCCGCTGTATCCTGCGCCCAAATCTCCTGGCGCCGATTTCATATGCATCAGTCTTTTGTGCCATCATCAGTTAACCTCCTTAGCGGTAACCCCGTGCTGGACACGGGGTAAGCCGCGCAGGAGGATTTCTCAGGCCCCGCTGGGCCGATCTGCATAATTTTTTTTTTTATACACGCATAGCTGCGTGTTACTCACGATCATCGCCACCACCCCGCGCCAATTCGCTACCCGGCGCATCAGAGGGTGCCGCCAATCAGTGCCAGGCAGCGCTGAGGGATGGATCGGGACTCCCTCTGTCGCCGGTGACGTCATCGCGGCCCGTCGCCATGGCGACGAGGGAAGCCCTCAGAACGGGATTTCCGGATGGGCATATGCGCCGGCGGCGATCGGCACATACGGGGGGACGCCGCAGGGAGGGGGGAAGCATGTAGCTAGCACTAGGCTAGCTACATGCAAAAAAAAAAAAAAAAAAAAAAAAAAAAAAGTTAAAAAACCCACATATCATACCGCCAGGGAGGTTAGGGAGAAACCGTGACCAAGAATTGAACGTCATCCCAATCAGTAGCGGATGCCCCCTATTACATGAGAAATCTTTTCCTTTTCACAAACGGATCATCAGGGGGCGCTGTATGGCTGATATTGAGGTGAAACCCCTCCCCAGTTTCCTGTCTGTGAGCCTTGTTGCATTGTGGGAAATAACAGCTGTTTCCAACTGCCAAAAGAAGCAAACAGCATCTCCTTCCACTGACATCACCTGCCAGCAGTAAAAATGTTACCATGTGGTGAATGTCAGAATGTGAATCAGGGAGAGGAAAGATTTTACAATGGGCAAACACTGACTAAATCATTTATACATAATTATTGTAAAAATGAAGCACTTTTTTATTACATAGTTTTCACTGGAGTTCCTCTTTAACAGTCACCGCTAAGAATCATGGGAAGTGTAATCTTGTGCACAAACCCCTCCCTACTTTTAGAAGATAGAATCAGAGTAGGGTCAGGAATGTGACTGTGACATTTTGTAGGAGGCCGTAGTTGAACGCCAACATAAATGCTTTTGTCCAGTTTTAGAGACTTTCATGAGACGAAATAGCGACCACTTTGTTTTGACTTTGTTACGGATCTTACCACTGGGTCTGCTGGGTGAAAGATATTAAACAAACGATTACAAATTTCTCGAGGCAAAATGTGTTCTTGAGTTCCGCTGTTGCCGGGGCGGATGCCGCGCAACGCCAGGAAAACCGCGAGTGGTGAACCCATGCAGAAGAAGTTCTCAACCTGAAAGGCACCGAAGAACCAAGAGACGTTAAAGTTCAACTGTTTCCTCTGCCAAGCTCTCGCTCCCAAACTGCGCCCTCTGCTGGCCAAGCCAACGTTTAACATTTTATTACCATGTGCAAAGCAAAACAAAACAAAAACAAACAACCCACACACACACTACAGACTGAATTCAAGCCCTAAACTATATACCCTTTAAAAACATACAGCCGGGAGACATTAAAGGAGTACTGTAGGGGGGTCGGGGTAAGAATAAATAAAAATGAACTTACCCGTGGCTTCTAATGGTCCCCCGCAGACATCCTGTGCCCGCGCAGCCACTCACCGATGCTCTGGCCCCGCCTCCGGTTCACTTCTGGAATCTCCGACTTTAAAGTTGGAAAACCATTGCGCCTGCGCAGCCGCGCCCTTTGCTCTCACTGACGTCACCAGAAGTGTATTGCGCAGGCCAGTACGGTCTGCACCTGCGCAGTACGCTCCTGGTGACGTCAGCGGGAGCGAGGGTGCGCTGCGCAGGCAACTTTAAAGTCGGAAATTCCAGAAGTGAACCGGAGGCGGGGCCGGAGCATCGGTGAGTGGCTGAGTGGGCACAGGACGCCTGCGGGGGACCATAAGCAGTGGCTAGATAGTGTAATGGTTAAGGGCTCTGCCTCTGACACAGGAGACCTGGGTTCGAATCTCGGCTCTGCCTGTTCAGTAAGGAGTTTCTTGGGCAAGTCTCCTTAACACTGCTACTGCCTACTGAGTGCGCTCTAGTGGCTGCCTCACGAGCGCTTTGAGTCCGACAGGAGAAAGGCGCTATACAAATACTGCCATTATTATTATTATTATTATAAGAAGCCCCAATTAAGTTTAACTTTTTCCCCCCTACCCTTCTACAGTACTCCTTTAAATATAGTCTTGACAATTTAGTAAGCCACATAATCCGCCAAGTTTTACCAAATAGATTTACACTACAGGGGAGGCAGATATTTTTAAGTGTATACTGGTGGACCAAAAACCTGTTTCACCGAACAAAAATGCCTGCTGCTCCAGTACAGCCAGCTTCCACCTCCCAGTGGATTCAACCGCTGGGAGCAACTAGATGCAAAGGCAGTAATTAGCAAACCAACCCACCCACTAGCCCACTGAGTTTAATAGGGATGCGCTTTCCGATTCGGAATGCTTCAGAAAATAACTTCAGTTTATGTGCACGGCGGCAGGGGGTGTTAACTCTCCACTGTCGCCGCCCCTCTGCACTAGACTCCACGCTGCGTTCCAGCTCTCCAGATACTTCCACCTTCTCTGCTGCCGTGCGTATCAGTTTATTTTAGTTCTGTACTGAAGCATTCGGGATAATATCTGAATCAGAACGCTCATTCCTAGTTGTCAACAATGCTTTGGGATAGCCATTTTTAATTCTGCTCAAAAATTATCAGGAGGAATCATAAACGAATAACTTGTTGAATTTAAGATATAGATCTGAACTTATGAAACAGTTTTACCCACTCTACCCACAACAAATTGGAATTTCAAAATTTGACCACAGCCCTGAGGCATGAACAATCTAGGCAGAACGTTGTGTTATGAGGATAGGAGGCGCCCTTGTATTGTATTCGGTGTTCGCTTTGTATAAAGAGACTCCACTAGATAAAGTGTTCAGAAGTTTTATTTGCACGAAAGACAACGCGTTTCACGGCTCAAACCGCTTCCTCAGGTCAAGTACAGGTGCTTGAACACATGAGCTCATGCTATCCAGAATCTGTTCAAGCACCTGTACTTGACCTGTGGAAGCGGTTTGAGCCGTGAAACGCGTTGTCTTTCGTGCAAATAAAACTTCTGAACACTTTATCTAGTGGAGTCTCTTTATACAAAGCGAACACCGAATACAATACAAGGGCGCCTCCTATCCTCCTTATAACACAACGTTTACCACCCCACCCGTGGGGTCCTTCACAAGTGGTTGCCTTTCTAGCAACCCAGACTTGTGAGTATTACTTACTCTTACTTTTTTTCAATTATCTGAAGATAATACACCATAAGGGCTCCTGGTACCCCTGCGTTTTTTTTTCCTTTTTTTTCTTTTTCTTTTTCTTAAGCCCCCAGAATCTAGGCAGAACTTTCAGCGCATAGGCCCATACGCAATTCACTTTTTATCCCGTTTTCTCCTAGGAGAACGTTTGTTATCTTCTCTTTAAAGTAGCATTTCAGCACTTTGCAATTGAAAAAGTACCAAAAAGTTGGTGAAAAAGTACCAAAAAGTTGGTGAAAAAGTACTATCGAAATTAATTTGAGTATTTTTTTTGCTTGTCGGTGGTTTCAAAGGCATTTTATGGACGAGGCGTGAAAGCATCAACTGGGGGAAAAGTCAGGAGAAGTGAATCGCTTATGGGTCATAATGTTCAGTGGTTTAAACACAAATCAGCCTTGAAAGTGGAAAAATAAAAAACATAACTTTTAATGAAAGATCAAAGATAAAAACGTAGCAGTGCTGCTAACACATACTAGTTTGGCGACAGAACAGTGGAAGATGATACTAATGAATGGTGATATCCTCAGCTAACATTGCAAGGGATAAAGTCACATTTCTCACTGCACTGAGGGCTGTTAATTTAAGGAAGGGGGGTATTTTGTATGTATCAGTGCCTCTTTCCTTAAAAGTTATGTTTTATTTTTATTTTTCCTCTTTCAAGGCTAATCTCTGTTTAAATATTTAAAGGAACTGTGTCGTGGAAATCTTAAAATTTAATATACATGTAAACATATACAAATAAGAAGTACGTTTCTTCCAGAGTAAAATGAGCCATAAATTACTTTTCTCCTATGTTGCTGTTACAGTCGGTAGTAGAAATCTGACAGAACCGACAGGTTTTGGACTAGCCCAACTCCTCATGGGGCGCTCACAGGGATTCCTTTATTTATGCACTTAGTGAATGGCAGTTGCTCCATCCAACTGCCACAAAAGTGTATGGTGAGCAGGGAGGCTGGTCAGCATCACTGTATAAATCTTGTTCAGGGGGTGTCTTTATAAAGAATAAAAGGCCATGCTGAAAATCCCCCATGAGGAGATGGACTAGCCCAAAACCAGTTGGTAATGTCAGATTTCTACTACCTACTGTAAGTGACAGCAACATAGGAGAAAAGTAATTTATGGCTCATTTTACTCTGGAAGAAACATACTTCTTATTTGTACGTGTTTTAAATTGTAAGATTTTCGCGACAGTTCCTTTTTGAATCAGGTGGGTGTTCTGTTTTAATGTTCAGAGGTTACCAACTCTGACTCTGTGTCCATTTCTGAAGCGAGACTCCGGCCCCAGCTGTAAACTGTGCCCGCCCCTTACTGCCCTTCTCTAAACTGATCCCGCTGGCTGTCACTAGAATGGTGCCCGCTAATCCGGTCACCATTATCGGGAGGTAGAGTCCAGTGGCCAGAGGCAGCAGATTACGGCAGGATAAAGGGGCAGGAACAATTTACAATTCAGACCAGTATCTGGAAACTGCTGGACGCAGGTGTACGGTAAAAAGCCTGCCTAAGAGGGCCCATACACTGGTCAATTTCAGTGATCGATCGATTCTATGGAATTTGCGGCAGATTTTGATTGATTTGATCTGACAGGATGGAAAATCTAGGTCTGCTGGCAGCAGATCGATGGCCCAGAGTTGCACTGGATCTAATGGTGCAATAATGCATTTAGATTTTCAATAGAATTCCAATAGTCTTCATTCTGAAATATATTGGAAATCTGCTCCTAGTGTGTGGCACACATCAGATAGATTCCGGTCAGATTCCACATGACTGAAATCTATCTGATGGTCGAATCTGCTGCAAATCTATCAGTGTGTGGCTACCTTATGCTGGGAATACATGAGATTTCTCAGTAGGTTTACTGTCCGATTTTATTTCTGATCGATGTTCTTATTTTTTCTTATCAATTTCCATTCACTTCTACGAGAAAATCGATCAGGAAAACGAACGAAAATAAGATCGAACATGTTGGAAATTATCTATAGAATCATCTATCTAACACAAAATCTAATGGTGTATTCCCAGAATTAAAGCAAATGTGGTGGAGAAAAAAAAAAAAAAACCCTCCCCCAAAAAATAATAAAAAATAATTGGGTATGCAATTCTGCTTAAAACTGATGGTATGAAATTAGAAGAAACGGTTGTCAAATAAATAGATCTGAACTGACGGAACTGCTTCCTAAATAAAGCAGGGTGGTTTATCTGTATCTGGAAGCTGGACTTCTGTGTCATCTGGCAGCTCCTTCAGAGGCACCTGACAGAAGGGCGCAGACTTCCTCCCCTCACTCCCCAGTGCTGCTCTCTCTCTTTCTCCAATCAGCTCGGCCATTGGCTGGAAGGCTGAAGGGGCGGATCTGAAAACACTTGCAGGTTAGATGAGTAGAAACCACAGTGATGACAGCATGCTAGGATGCAAGGGACATCAGGTTATGGTTTGTTATAGTTGCAAATGTTTGTTGCTGAGGAAAGTGAAGCTGTAAAAAGCCAACGCGTCAGCTGTGTGTGTGTGTGTGGGGGGGGGGGGGGGGGACTTTCAGTTTTAAAGGAAACCAGAGATAAATAAAATGAAAGCATTTATACTTATCTGGGGCTTTCTCCAGCCCCCTTCATGCTGCTGGCTCCCTCCCAGTCTCCTTGGGCTGCTCCGATCCTCAGCTGCCCAGCCCGGTATATTTGTTCAGTCGCCCATGTGTAACCCGGTAGCCCCCGCCCCTGGTGCTGGGCGAGTTCTGTGCCTGGGCATTAGTACCCAGGGAGACACCATGGGAGCCCGCGGCCTGAAGGGGGCTGGAGGAAGCCCAAGGCAAGTATAAATGCTTTCATTTTATTCCTCTTAGGTACCTTTAATAAACTGGATGGTAATAAATCTCTTGGACTGTCTAGCCCAATTATCTCTGATTGGCCTTTACAGTCTGGTTGTTTCAGTTTACATATTAAAGTTAAGGATTTGTTGTAGCCCCCAGTAATGGCGCGTGAGTGTGTGCAATTCATTTTTATATACAAATTTATGATGGTATAAATTATATAAATTGGGCCGATAGTTTGTAAACAGACTCACCTTAAATTTTAAGGCAGGAGTACTACATAAAGAATTCTTATGTCTATGTAACCGTTCTTCCAGTTCTTTTAATCTATACAGGTAAACAATAAGAAAAAATGGTTATTGCACTAGAGGAGATATAGAAAGTCTTAGAGTGCTTACAAATATAAGTATACTTAAAGAAAACCTGTAACAAAAAACCCTTCCCTGGGGGGGAGGGTACTCACCTCGGGTGGGGGAAGCCTCCAGATCCTATTGAGGCTTCCCCTGTCTTCCTCGGTCCCACGGCGGTGGCGATAAAGCTCCCCGAACAGCGGGGATGTAAATATTTACCTTTCCGGTACCAGCGCAGGTGCAGTATCGGCTCTCCGCTCGGAGATAGGCGGAAATAGCCGATCGCTGTCGGCCCGCTCTACTGCACAGGTGCAAGTCTCCTGCTCCTGCGTAGTAGAGCAGGCCTGACAGAGATCGGCTATTTTCACCTGTCTCTGTACTGAGAGCCGCAACAGCGCCCCTGCTGGAGCCAGGGAAAGTAAATAAATCAGCGCTTATCGAGGGAGGATTGCGGGAGAATTCGGGAGCCAACGCTGGACTGCCTGCAGCTACAGCGGAGGGGGAAGCCTCACTGGGACCCTGAGGCTTCCCCTCCCGAGTTAAGTACCCCCCAGGGGAACTTTTTTTTGTTACAGGTTCTCTTTAAAGGACTTCCGATCGAAGGGGGATTAAACAGACTTTACTCACCTGGGGCTCCTTCCAGCCCCTAGCAGCTGCCTCAGTCCCTCGCCGCAGCCCAGGTCCTCCACGTTGGTTCGGTAGATGCCCCGCCATCTTCGGCCTGGTCACAGGAGGCGTTCTGCGCCCACACAGTACTACTGTGCATACGCTCCCAGTTGCGGGAGCATGGCAGGGGAGTGTGCATGGGCGGACTGTGCTGACTGGCCAAAGAAAATGGAGCATTTCCTGATACCGGACCACCCAAGAGGTGGAGGACGGCGGTGAGGGAGTGATCTGCATGGAGGGGGCCGAAGGAAGCCCCACGTATGCATAAAACTTTTCCATCCTTTCATCTCAGGTACATTTTAAGGAGAGATACATTTTAAGTAAGGAGAGATAATGCTTAAAGAAAACCTGAACTGAAAATGAAAAGTCAAAATAAACATACACAAGTCATACTTACCTCCTGTGTAGCCTACTCTTCAATATCTTTCTCCTCTCCTGCGTCCCGTTTGTCCACTGTGATCAATGGAATTCTCCGTCCTCCATTTTGAAAATGGCCATTACCCCATACCAGCTTCCTGGTCAGCACACAGTTAAACTGTAACATCGCCCCCTTGAGCCATAGGGAAACATGGACACATCAGTTCTCCTCTCAGCTGTAACTGAAAGCAACTGATATATTTCAGTTCTGACAAAATGTTGTCAGAACTGGAAGGGATCACTGTAAGAAGAAAATGGTGAGCTTCTGAGAGGAACTGATGGTAAGGTAACTATGTAATGTTCATTTGAAGTTACCTCATGTGTTTATTTTAAATCATTTTACTCAGTACAGGTTCTCTTTAAGATAAGTTTTCTAAATTGACCTTAAGTGTTTCTAAACTGCTTCCTGGTTGTTGCACCATAAAGCAGGCGGACACGAATTTCAGTAGGAACCAACAGTCCTTCACCCGTACCCTGAGGGAAGAATATGCAGACGTACCGCTGTTTGGTCAGGTAAAGCTCTCGGATGAGGTGCTGCTCCTCATAGCTGATCCACTGCTCCTCGGTCTCCTCGTCATCCTGCTGCTCCAGCTGCTCGTACAGACGCACTGGATTCCAGCCCGTCATGATGTCGTACGTTATCACGCAGCCCAGCGAATGGGAGACGATGGACACCTTTCCTCCCCGCTCTTCAAATTCCGGGTTACGGGAGCAGAATAAGCTGTAGAGCCGATTCAGCTCCTGCTGGAGGCCTTTCACCAACTGTGAATGCAGAACGGGAGAAAGAGACTCATCAACAGAGAGGCGCAGAAGCACTATCACTCCAGACTTACAAAAAGCCAACTAGAACGGGAGAAATGGCATCGCATCCTAAAACCAAGTCGCAGCCTACCAACAGAGGCGTGCAGAGCCCCCTAGAGGCAACATACACACTTTGTACTCGAAACAGATGCTACAACTATACACTGGAACATACATACCGTATTTGTAGCATCCGTTTTGAATACAAGGTGTGCATTTACCTCTAGGGGGCTCTGAACGCCTCTCTCTTGGAAGTCATTCAGATGCGTCCTGGTCTTCGGATGCACTGCCATCTCTCCCGTTGTCTATAAATAACATGTGTAAACCGTTTCATGGCCAGCTGCTCCCGAGGTTCACACTATACTGGTTTGGTAATTAGTTAGAGGTTAGAGTCCCTTCCAGAAGGATTGCCTCATCATGGTGAAAGGGTCCATTTCTGAATACTTTGCATGAAGCTAACATCCTCCATTCATGTTAATTTTGGTGCATCTGTTTTGAAAGCAAGTTGTGTATCCTGCCTATAATTAGGCTTTGCACATCTAAACATTCAGATGCAGCCTGCTTTGGGAAGAGCTGCCACCTCTACCTGCTGTCTAAACTTTGTGTATAAGAAATGGTTTTCACAGGACACCCAAGGTCCACATGGATTTGGAGACACAGAATAGCTCAATGGTAGCCCTCTCCAATGATTTAGCATAGTTCTAGCTCATGATATAAAGGAAAAAACTTAAAGGGATACTGTAGGGGGGTCGGGGGAAAAGGGAGTTGAAGTTACCCGGGGCTTCTAATGGTCCCCCACAGACATCCTGTGCCCGCGCAGCCACTCCCCAATGCTCCGGCCCCGCCTCTGGTTCACTTCTGGAATTTCAGACTTTAAAGTCTGAAAACCACTGCGCCTGCATTGCCGTGTCCTCACTTTCGCTGATGGCACCAGGAGCATACTGCGCAGACCCAGTATGGTCTGTGCCTGCGCCGTGCGCTCCTGGTGCCATCAGCGGGAGTGAGGACACGGCAACGCAGGCGCAGTGGTTTTCAGACTTTAAAGTCTGAAATTCCAGAAGTGAACCGGAGGCGGGGCCGGAGCATCGGTGAGTGGCTGCGCAGGCACAGGATGTCTGCGGGGGACCATTAGAAGCCCTGGGTAACTTCAACTTATTTCCCCCCGACCCCCCTACAGTATCCCTTTAATGAGAACTAGCAGCCAATCAAGTAACTAGAAGTCACATGATCATGGAGACATCCAACCATAGTGGTCCTGTTAAAAAGGAAATGGTACCTGTGTGGTGGTTATGGTCTGCTCTTACTGTGACAGGAGACTAGCAGCAGATGCAGAGATCTCATCGCTTTAGAGTAGTTGGAGTGTAGCAGAACTCATAAAAGAGCATGTGATCAGTATGTGACATTTCTAAAACTCAGATTATCTGTGACCACTTCCTGTGCTAGCACACTGGCATGCGAGTGTACAGTGCAACACTACTACCACTGAATAACCCAACTGGACCTACCGGTCCTATGGTAGGACACACATGGGAGGAGCCTACAGTGTCACATTGCTAGCAATGAATACCCTGACTGTACACACCAGCCCTATAACACACATAGGAGGAGCCTACAGTGCCACACTGCTACCACTGAGCACCCTGACTGTATGGTGGCTGCATGCAGGTGACACACATGGGAGGAGCCTACAGTGCCACACTGCTACCACTGAGTACCCTGACTGTATGGTGGCTGCATGCAGGGGACACACACATGGGAGGAGCCTACAGTGCCACACTGCTACCACTGAGCACCCTGACTGTATGGTGGCTGCATATCGGTGACACATGGGAGGAGCCTACAGTGCCACACTGCTACCACTTGGTACCCTGACTGTATGGTGGCTGCATGCAGGTGACACATGGGAGGAGCCTACAGTGCCACACTGCTACCACTGAATACCCTGACTGTATGGTGGCTGCATATCGGTGACACATGGGAGGAGCCTACAGTGCCACACTGCTACCACTTGGTACCCTGACTGTATGGTGGCTGCATGCAGGGGACACACATGGGAGGAGCCTACAGTGCCACACTGCTACCACTGAGTACCCTGACTGTATGGTGGCTGCATGCAGGTGACACATGGGAGGAGCCTACAGTGCCACACTGCTACCACTGAATACCCTGACTGTATGGTGGCTGCATATCGGTGACACATGGGAGGAGCCTACAGTGCCACACTGCTACCACTTGGTACCCTGACTGTATGGTGGCTGCATGCAGGGGACACACATGGGAGGAGCCTACAGTGCCACACTGCTACCACTGAGTACCCTGACTGTATGGTGGCTGCATGCAGGTGACACATGGGAGGAGCCTACAGTGCCACACTGCTACCACTGAGTACCCTGACTGTATGGTGGCTGCATGCAGGGGACACACACATAGGAGGAGCCTACAGTGCCACACTGCTACCACTGAGCACCCTGACTGTATGGTGGCTGCATATCGGTGACACATGGGAGGAGCCTACAGTGCCACACTGCTACCACTTGGTACCCTGACTGTATGGTGGCTGCATATCGGTGACACATGGGAGGAGCCTACAGTGCCACACTGCTACCACTGAGTACCCTGACTGTATGGTGGCTGCATATCGGTGACACATGGGAGGAGCCTACAGTGCCACACTGCTACCACTGAGTACCCTGACTGTATGGTGGCTGCATGCAGGTGACACACATGGGAGGAGCCTACAGTGCCACACTGCTACCACTGAGCACCCTGACTGTATGGTGGCTGCATATCGGTGACACATGGGAGGAGCCTACAGTGCCACACTGCTACCACTGAGTACCCTGACTGTATGGTGGCTGCATGCAGGTGACACACATGGGAGGAGCTTACAGTGCCACATTGCTACCACTGAGCACCCCGACTGTATGGTGGCTGCATGCAGGGGACACACATGGGAGGAGCCTACAGTGCCACATTGCTACCACTGAGCACCCTGACTGTATGGTGGCTGCATGCAGGGGACACATGGGAGGAGCCTACAGTGCCACACTGCTACCACTGAGCACCCTGACTGTATGGTGGCTGCATGCAGGGGACACACACATGGGAGGAGCCTACAGTGCCACACTGCTACCACTGAGCACCCTGACTGTATGGTGGCTGCATGCAGGTGACACACATGGGAGGAGCCTACAGTGCCACACTTCTACCACTGAGCACCCTGACTGTATGGTGGTTGCATGCAGGGGACACACATGGGAGGAGTCTACAGTGCCACACTGCTACCACTGAGTACCCTGACTGTATGGTGGCTGCATGCAGGGGACACACATGGAAGGAGCTTACAGTGCCACATTGCTACCACTGAATACCCTGACTGTATGGTGGCTGCATGCAGGTGACACACACATGGGAGGAGTCTACAGTGCCACATTGCTACCACTGAGTACCCTGACTGTATGGTGGCTGCATGCAGGGGACACACATGGGAGGAGCTTACAGTGCCACATTGCTACCACTGAGTACCCTGACTGTATGGTGGCTGCATGCAGGGGACACACATGGGAGGAGCCTACAGTGCCACACTGCTACCACTGAGCACCCTGACTGTATGGTGGCTGCATGCAGGGGACACACATATGAGGAGCCTACAGTGCCACACTTCTACCACTGAGCACCCTGACTGTATGGTGGTTGCATGCAGGGGACACACATGGGAGGAGTCTACAGTGCCACACTGCTACCACTGAGTACCCTGACTGTATGGTGGCTGCATGCAGGGGACACACATGGGAGGAGCCTACAGTGCCACACTGCTACCACTGAGCACCCTGACTGTATGGTGGTTGCATGCAGGGGACACACATGGGAGGAGCCTACAGTGCCACACTGCTACCACTGAGTACCCTGACTGTATGGTGGCTGCATGCAGGGGACACATGGGAGGAGCCTACAGTGCCACACTGCTACCACTGAGTACCCTGACTGTATGGTGGCTGCATGCAGGGGACACATGGGAGGAGCCTACAGTGCCACACTGCTACCACTGAGTACCCTGACTGTATGGTGGCTGCATGCAGGGGACACACATGGGAGGAGCCTACAGTGCCACACTGCTACCAATGAATACCCTGACTGTATGGTGGCTGCATGCAGGTGACACACACATGGGAGGAGCTTACAGTGCCACACTGCTACCACTGAGTACCCTGACTGTATGGTGGCTGCAAGCAGGTGACACACATGGGAGGAGCCTACAGTGCCACACTGCTACCACTGAATACCCTGACTGTACGGTGGCTGCATGCAGGTGACACACATGGGAGGAGCCTACAGTGCCACACTGCTACCACTGAGTACCCTGACTGTATGGTGGCTGCATGCAGGGGACACATGGGAGGAGCTTACAGTGCCACACTGCTACCACTGAGTACCCTGACTGTATGGTGGCTGCATATCGGTGACACACATGGGAGGAGCTTACATTGCCACACTGCTACCACTAAGTACCCTGACTGTATGGTGGCTGCATGCAGGTGACACACATGGGAGGAGCCTACAGTGCCACACTTCTACCACTGAGCACCCTGACTGTATGGTGGTTGCATATCGGTGACACATGGGAGGAGCCTACAGTGCCACACTGCTACCACTGAGTACCCTGACTGTATGGTGGCTGCATGCAGGGGGACACACATGGGAGGAGCCTACAGTGCCACACTGCTACCACTGAGCACCCTGACTGTATGGTGGCTGCATGCAGGTGACACACATGGGAGGAGCCTACAGTGCCACACTTCTACCACTGAGCACCCTGACTGTATGGTGGCTGCATGCAGGGGACACACATGGGAGGAGCCTACAGTGCCACACTGCTACCACTGAGTACCCTGACTGTATGGTGGCTGCATGCAGGGGACACACATGGGAGGAGCTTACAGTGCCACATTGCTACCACTGAATACCCTGACTGTATGGTGGCTGCATGCAGGTGACACACACATGGGAGGAGCTTACAGTGCCACACTGCTACCACTGAGCACCCTGACTGTATGGTGGCTGCATGCAGGGGACACACATGGGAGGAGCCTACAGTGCCACACTGCTACCACTGAGTACCCTGACTGTATGGTGGCTGCAAGCAGGTGACACACATGGGAGGAGCCTACAGTGCCACACTGCTACCACTGAATACCCTGACTGTACGGTGGCTGCATGCAGGTGACACACATGGGAGGAGCCTACAGTGCCACACTGCTACCACTGAGTACCCTGACTGTATGGTGGCTGCATGCAGGGGACACATGGGAGGAGCTTACAGTGCCACACTGCTACCACTGAGTACCCTGACTGTATGGTGGCTGCATGCAGGGGACACACACATGGGAGGAGCCTACAGTGCCACACTGCTACCACTGAGTACCCTGACTGTATGGTGGCTGCATGCAGGGGACACACATGGGAGGAGCTTACATTGCCACACTGCTACCACTAAGTACCCTGACTGTATGGTGGCTGCATGCAGGGGACACACATGGGAGGAGCCTACAGTGCCACACTGCTACCACTGAGTACCCTGACTGTATGGTGGCTGCATGCAGGGGACACATGGGAGCTTACAGTGCCACACTGCTACCACTGCGTACCCTGACTGTATGGTGGCTGCATGCAGGGGACACACACATGGGAGGAGCTTACAGTGCCACACTGCTACCACTGAATACCCTGACTGTATGGTGGCTGCATGCAGGGGACACACACATGGGAGGAGCTTACAGTGCCACACTGCTACCACTGAATACCCTGACTGTATGGTGGCTGCATGCAGGGGACACATGGGAGGAGTCTACAGTGCCACACTGCTACCACTGAGTACCCTGACTGTATGGTGGCTGCATGCAGGTGACACACATGGGAGGAGCCTACAGTGCCACATTGCTACCACTGAGTACCCTGACTGTATGGTGGCTGCATGCAGGTGACACACACATGGGAGGAGCCTACAGTGCCACATTGCTACCACTGAATACCCTGACTGTATGGTGGCTGCATGCAGGGGACACACACATGGGAGGAGCCTACAGTGCCACACTGCTACCACTGAGTACCCTGACTGTATGTTGGCTGCATGCAGGGGACACATGGGAGGAGTCTACAGTGCCACACTGCTACCACTGAGTACCCTGACTGTATGGTGGCTGCATGCAGGGGACACATGGGAGGAGCTTACAGTGCCACACTGCTACCACTGCGTACCCTGACTGTATGGTGGTTGCATGCAGGGGACACAAAACGTTGGGAAAATCTCTCAGTGTTCCCGTGACTCAGCTTGATGCTTCCAAGAAGCTCTGGCTGCAGAACGTGAGCTGCTGA